>NC_045162.1:16547123-16559623 GCF_900700415.2 Clupea harengus | reverse complement strand
CCAGAGGAACAGAACACAATGTGTAGTTGCTACAAATGTGAATAGCTCTTCCATTACATAATCTATCTGTGATGCTGGAAGTAGTTGTAGCTTTTGCCACTTACAACTAGAACAGCGTCTGAGTCACACGCTTGACTCAGACCTTCACCTACGGCAAGCTAACAGGTTCAATCTCTCCAGTAGTAGGAGAATGGGAGACTGTGCCTTTGTTGGTGCTTGCAAGACAAGTACTTAGATAGCGCTCTAGTTCTAGAATGCCTCTTGGACTGGCATGGTGCTCCTCACCTATGGAAAGCAGTAGCAGGTGCAACAGTGCCTTTCATGTTACCGCTAGTCTCTAAAAGCACCCAGGTGGCCGGTAGGTTTAGGGTTTCCCTAGACATGTGGCTTCCCCTCCGATCCTCATCCCTGAGCCTGCCAGAGTCTTCGCGCGTTACACGGTGGGTGGCTGTGGCCGTGGGTGGGTATGTCTGTTGGTGAGTGTGGATCATCCCCCATTGGCCCTCTCGCTCACCACAGTGCCAGGCAGAGCAAAACGGAGCAGAGCGACTTGTTGGGTCAAATGCAGCACATTTAAGGGTAGAGATAGGGACCCATGCTTTTTAGATGTTAATGAATCAGTAAGTACATAAGATTGGGCTCTGCAGTAGCTTCTGCTGTGTGTGTGGAGAGAGAGCACCTTAACGAGATGAAATTGCCAAGCAAATCTGTCCCTTGCCTCGTTTGGCAGTGAGCTTGTTTTGACTAATTACCCAAAATGCAACATTCTTATCAGAAGCTCTAAGCATGGTATGAAGAAAAACTGAAAGCTGCAGTGCGTGTTTGACTATGATTAGAGATAGAGAGTATGTGAGTGTGTGTGTGTGTGTGTGTGTGTGTGTGTGTGTGTGTGTGTGTGTGTGTGTGTGTGTGTGTGTGTGTGTGTGTGTGTGTGTGAGTTAGTCAATCTGTGTGTTTCTGTACACACACAAACACAGCACCAAGAATGAGATGATATGTGCGTGTGTGAGCCTTTGTGTGAATGTGTGTGGGCCTTTTCCAAACTAGCCCCTTGAACCTCTCCCTCCACACCCACCAACCCGTCTGGCTTGAAAAAGGCCCAGTGTGTGACGGGATAAAGAGGGGGTGAATCTTCAGATGTGTCATCTGTGAAGTGATCACTTGGGGTAGGTTTGGCAACACACACACACACACACACACACACACACACACTTACACACACTCACACACACACACACACACACACACACACACACACACACACACACACACACACACAGTATACACACATACAGACTCTCTCACATCCACAGACACTGCCCACTGCTAATTAAAATCCTGTTGCAGAACCGTGCAACTGATTCCACCCCACCACTCCTAGAAAACAGAAGGTTTATAGAACATCAGCAATTGGGGAGGAGGTGGGAAACGCCACACGAGCCGACCTGCTTTATTTATCTGCCCTGGTTAAATGGCAGCGATGCACTTAAGCACCGAGCAACAGCTCTGAAAAGCTCATTATTTCCCTTGAAGGCGAGTTACACTCACAGTCACTAAAGCATCAGGCTTTCAACAGGATAATAAATCATAAAAGCTGCATTACAGTTTTTTTCCCCCCTTTGTCGCTGTTGGAGGAGGAGTGAGAAACAGACCTGACACACTGATAGTCTCATAGCCACACACACACACGCACTCACACACACTGATTCTGAGTCTCATAGCCACGCAGTCACGCGCCTCATGTTCACTCTTTGGGGAGTTCTAAAGAGAGACGTCAGACAACGCAGGGATCTGGTTTAACGTCTGGACAGAATTTGTGAGTGTGTGTGAGTGTGTGTGTGTGTGTGTGTGTGTGTGTGTGTGTGTGTGTGTGTTTGTGTGTGTGTGTGTGTGTGTGTGTGTGTGTGTGTGTGTGTGTGTGTGTGTGTGTGTGTGTGTGTGTGTGTGTGTGTGTGTGTGTGTGTGTGTGTGTGTGTGTGTGTGTGTGTGTGTGGGACGCAGGGAGCCCCCTTAGAGTAGCCCCGAGGAGTGTGTGGCATAGCTGACAGGTGTCTGGTTTCAGTGGAACGTACCACTACGGCAGCCTCCAAATAGAGAAAGCACGTCTCTCTGCGCTCGTGTGTTTTCACTGCCTTGTCTTTCCAATGTGGAGTGGGAGTGGGACAGTGTGTATGTGTGTGGGTGGGGTGGGGTGGTGTTTACTGTCTGGACAAGATGTTTCGGCTCAGCTGTGTGTGCGTGCGTGCTTGTGTGTGTGTGTGTGTGTGTGTGTGTGTGTGTGTGTGTGTGTGTGTGTGTGTGTGTGTGTGTGTGTGTGTGTGTGTCCATAGCTCTAGCTGGCAGGCTGTGTGCTGTGATAAGCCCAGCCTCCTACCCTCTCCTTCATAGTCCACTGACTTTCACATACCAGGCTCCTCTGATTCACAGACTTTCACCGGGAATGGGATTCTGTGGAAACTCATGCTGTCACCTAATGCAACTTTTACGACTGTGTCCATGAGTGATCCGCCAAGACTTCTAAAAGTTTTAGCACCAACCAAAGCAGCAATGATGCAAGAGATTGGCTGACATATTTTGCTTGGACCAATCACAGTTGACCTTGCTGGCAGCTTACAGTGCTAAAACAGTGCAGGCTTTAGTAAATCATATTTTTTTCTGCCCAGTCAGGACTTTTTGGTCCACCACAGTTTTTATGAAGTCTATATGCACGGTGGTGTGGTAGCCATTAATCCAGCCAATCAATATAGATCGATCGATAGTCAATCTCTCCCTGTCGTTGTGCTGATGACTGAGTCTCTGTCTCGTCGTGTGAACATGCACATCAATCCCGCCGGCGATTTGGTTTTCGCTCTCGGAGAGGCTCGGCTGTGCCCAAGTGTTGTGGCTTAAATCAGATCTGCCACCTCGTTGAGCCATGGGCTTCAGGGTCATTATGGGATGTCTCACAGATGTAATGACGTTGGCTCCTTTGGTGAACTGTTTGCTTAGGTCGTGTGCCAGTCGTTATTGAGACGTCATTGTATGAGTGAAATGAGCCAAATTAAACTTGTAATAAGGGTATGGAGTTCAGGAGGAGTGTTCTTCATCAGGAGAATACACAGAGGGGTGTCATGCCAACATGGAATAACTGACATGCGAAATGGTCATGTTGTGGTCTACATTTCTGTTCTGCTGCATATCTCTCTCTCTCTCTCTCTCTCTCTCTCTCTCTATATATATATATATATATATATATATATATACAATGGGGAAAATAAGTATTTGAACCCCTGCCGATTTCGCAAGTTTGGCCACTTGCAAAGAAATGTGTGATCTATAATTGTAATGGTAGGTGTATTTTAACAGTGAGAAATAGAATATCAACAAACAAATTCAGAAAACTGCATTTTATAACATTTATGACTTTATTTGTATTTGATGCAGAAAATAAGTATTTGAACACCCAAGCAAACAGCAAGAATTCTGGCTCCCAATGACCAGTTATGTGCCCAAGAAGCACACAGATTAGTCCTCATTAGGCCTAACAAGGTACACCTGATCTCAACTGGTGACGTGTATAAAAGAAACCTGTCCAAAGAATCATACTTCATACCTTCAACCTCACCACCATGGGCAAGACCAAAGAGTTGACCAAGGACGTCAGAGATAAGATTGTAGACCTGGACAAGGCTGGAATGGGTTACAAAACCATCGGCAAGCAGCTTGGTGAGAAGCAGACAACTATTGGTGCGATTATTCGTAAATGGAAGCAACACCAAACAACTGTCCATCGCTCTAGGTCTGGGCTCCATGCAAGATATCCCCTTGTGCGGTATCGGTGATCATTCGAAAGGTGCAGAATAACCCCAGAAGTACACAGGGGGAGCTTGTGAATGATCTCAAGGCAGCTGGGACCACAGTCACCAAGAAAACCATTGGCAACACACTACGCCAGGGGTCTTCAACCTTTTTCAGCTCAAGGACCCCTTGGCTGAGAGAGACACTGAGCAGGGACCCCCACCCCCGCCGCCACAAATTTGGGCCTGATATTCATATAATTTATTTAGAACTAAGTGTCAGTCACACACACACGCTCCCCTACACATGTTTGAACAGAATTACAAATCATCTGTGACACACAACTCGTTTCAATTTATTCTGTTTATTGTTGACATTTTTTCTCCCTTACAGTTAGCCGTCACTCTGTATTCAATTAGGGAGGGACAAAGAATTGAGTAGCTTGAGAAGCTTAAGTATGGATGAAATATCTCATACCTATTGAGAGATCTGACGTTTGAGAATTCATCATTCATGTCTTTGGCAACAACATTCTCCCTATGAACCATGCAGTGCGTCATACATGGCTCTTGCACCGTCTGTGCACATCGCGCAACACATTTTGGCCAGGATCGAAATTCCTCTTGCATCTCATTTTGGTCGACAAATCACAAAAAAGCTAAAAGCTGAGCGTCGTTTGACACATCGGTGGATTCATCTAATTTTAGTGCAAAATAATCTGCCTTCGGGAGTTTTGCGACTAGTAGTGCCCTCACATCAGCTGCCAATTCATCAATAGGGCGGGCATTGGGATGCTTTTCAGTTTTTTTACGTACTCATCCTTCCCAAACATTGTTTTGCACATATCACTAGCTGTTGGCAATATTATACTTTCCGCAATTATGTATGGCTGTTAGGTCTGAGCGACGCGTAATGCAACTTGATAAGAGGCTTTTAAAGCTAGCTCGCACACTTTGGCTGATTGTCTCATCAAGGTCTGCTGGCCCTCAAAAGATTTTAAACGGGAAATATTAAATGTTTTTTTCTTTCAAGTGAGCATGGGTTGTCTTTGAGTGTCGTTGCAGCTTTGATGGTTTCATAGTTTCGTTTGATAGCACGGAAGAGCAAACCACGCTCACTGCTAATTCTTCACCATCGGTCTCTTTATAGGTGAAGGCAAACTTCAGATAATTCTCTGAATATTTACGTGTCTTCTCCCGTTTGCACTTTTGGCTGTTCATGTTGGCATCCTCTGAAGGTAGATCATCTGAACCGCCATCAGTGGTGTCTGACGAGGAGCTTTTGTTTCCGAGAAATTACAAAACGATCAATTATTTCAAATTGTATAGTTATGGCAGGTAAACGTCTTTTGGCACCAGATAGCTAAATGTAGCTAAAAGTGCATATGTTGCCATTATGATCAAATGATCGCGTGAAGACTCATGGGTAGCCTATGTATTATTTTTAAGGAATAGAAAGCAATTTTTACGTTCTGTTTATGTTTATGTAGTCTTTTGGACGTTGTACATTTTTTGAAGAGGGAAAAATGCTTCAGATGAAATCATTTGGCGGACCCCCTGCAGTACCTCCGCGGACCCCCTGGGGGTCGCGGACCCCCGGTTGAAGACCTCTGCACTACGCCATAATGGTTTGAAGTACTGCAGAACTCGCAAGGTCCCCCTGCTCAAGGAAGCACATGTACAGGGCCGTCTGAAGTTTGCCAATGAACACTTGAATGATTCTAAGGAGGTTTGGGAGACCGGATGTGGTCAGATGAGACCAAAATCAAGCTCTTTGGCATCAACTCGACTTGCCGCGTTTGGAGGGGGACGAATGCTGAATATCACACCATCCCCACCGTCAAGCATGGAGGTGGAAACATTATGCTTTGGGGCTGTTTCTCTGCCAAGGGTACAGGATGACTCCACTGCATCGAGGGGACTATGGATGGGGCCATGTAATGTGGAATATTGGGCTTGAACCTCATTCCCTCATTCCCTCCCATAGAAAACGCAACCTTAAGGATTTGGAGAGGATCTGCAAAGAGGAGTGGACCAAAATCCCTCCTGAGATGTGTGTAAACCTGGTGACCAACTACAAGAAAAGTCTGACGTCTGTGCTTGCCAACAAGGGTTATTCCACCAAGTACTAAGTCATGTTTTGCTAGGGGTTCAAATACTTATTTTCTGCATTAAATGCAAATTAAGTCATAAATGTTATAAAATCCAGTTTTCTGGATTTTTTTGTTGATATTCTGTTTATCACTGTTAAAATACACCTACTATTACAATTATAGATCACACATTTCTTTGCAAGTGGCCAAACTTGTGAAATCGGCAGGGGTTTAAATACTTATTTTCCCCACTGTATATATATATATATATATTAGTGCTGTCAAACGATTAAAATATTTAATCGCGATTAATCGCATTTATGTCATAGTTAACTCAAAATGAATCGCTATTAATCGCAAATTTTTATCTATTCTAAATGTCCCTTTGTTTATTTATTTTTTCCATCATTTTATTTTTATTTGAATGCCCTTATCAACATGGAAAAGTTGATTGGCTTGCTTTATGCAAATGTTTTATTTTATTGAAAACCAATATTGCCAAACAGGGTGGTACAAAATAAAATTATAAAGTGCACATTTCAGGTAAACAAGGACTCAGCCTATAGTGCAGTTAAACCATGGCTTAATTTTTTTTTTTTTCAAGTTTGCTGGGAACATAGCAGTCAGGCCTCTTATTTCAGAAACATTGAACCGTAACAGTTAGGTTACCAATAAAAGGTAAGCCTACTACTTCTTTGCTTTCAGCCAGCTGCCTGTTGACATTTTCAGACAACAGTGAAGCTCGCTTCTTTTGCACAACACAACTTTTAAAAGTAAACTTTCCATTCAGAAGCTTTTTATCATCCATTTCGCCGTATCGCGCTCACCATTCACTCAAACCGTAAGCCTACTACACAGTTTGCGAGGCCAAAAAGAATGTTAATCTAAAAAAAAAAAAAAAAAATCATAAAAAAAATTCGCGTTAATCTCGCGATAAAAAAATGAACGGCGTTAAAATGGGTTTGCGTTAACGCCGTTAATAACGCGTTAAACTGACAGCACTAATATATATATATCTTTCTCTCTCTCTGTTGTTGTACCCTTGAGGGATTGCACAGCACATGCCACAAACCAAAGAAATGTTCTTTCTGGGGCGGGCATGCCCATACCTGCAGACCATCTCCACAGTGTGGAGCCTGTGGCAGTTTGGATCTGATGAAGGTTACAGATTGTGTCTGTGATATATCAGACTGAGAATCTCAGACAAGCTAAAATCAACAAACACACTCTTACCCGCAGCCGATCCTTCTGGTCACTGCTCCAAATGAAGTAGAAACCGTAGACAAAATACACTTTTCATGACATGAACGTGTTATTGATTAGATACTGTCTTTTCATGACATGAACGTGTTATTGATTAGATACTGTCTTTTCACCCAACCTTACAGCAATGACAGACTACATAGTTTGCACCTGTACCTCTATTTATAAAAATGATTCTCATCTCTTTTTGGTTGTTACTGTGTGTTCTTTGTAAAAAATCCTTTTGGGCCACAAGCATTATACTGAAGATTGAGGGACCGGTTCAGATTCTAAGTGAAACCCACTATGGGTTTAGTCTTGTCCCCAAAGTGACACCGTGGTTGTTTTGGGAACTCGTCCCTCCTGCTGTCCAAGGCTTTAGCAGGTGGCCCAGTGATGGAGCCCAGAGCGGGCAGCTGCCCCCGAATACTAATGCAGATATATTTGGAACTAATCACTTGATGGCTTTTGCCCTGTGATATATTATGTGACAAATAGGTCAAGAGTGCAAATCAGGTTCAATCTCGGGGGGCGAGGCTCATATTCAACATACATACTTGAGCAGCTTTTAACCACTTGCAGATGTGCCTTCGCACCAGTCAGGGCGCTCACAGCTCCATGGATACAACATGAAGGACAAGTGTGGCGCAGCTGGTTCGAAGCCCAGTGAGTACACATGCAGGTGAAACCCTCCCCAACTGCATAAAAAGAGCCGTCCGTCCTGCTGCATTCCATCACCGCTGATCCTCACAACTGACCTCCATCACGCCTCGAAACATTCCTCGCCGCTCCTCGAAAGCTCTACCTGAGCTGCCCCTGCTGCAGCAGCTGTGCTTGCTCGCTCACTCGCCCGCTCACCACCGCTCGCTCGCTCACAAACGGTCCGTTTAAACACAGAGCCCCTTAAACATTCCTCCGTGCGCTAGGCGCTAGGCTAGCGTGATTTAACAGTGTTGCTTCTGTCCTCCCACAGACTCGTATCGAAGCAAACTGCGTGTTGACTGGGGCAATAAAGCTCTTCGGGGAGAATAGGGGGTTATTGGTTGGGCTGGCAGCCATGTTCGCGTAATCAGATACCCCCCATCCCCCCACCCCGTCCCAATCCTCCTCAGTGATGACACTGTATCTAATGCAAATCACATTTGCAGCAGATATATGAGGAACACGACCCCTTTATCTACAAAAGCAAGCTGACATGTTTTTGTTATCTTGGAACGTGCTCTTCTCTTTCTCTATCTCTCCCTCTCTCTCTCTCTCTCTCTCTCTCTCTCTCTCTCCTCAGACGTGGGCTTGAGCTATTCCTCCATCATCTTTTTTCACCAGGAGGTTTCCAGGTAGACAATCGGAGGATTTTCCATCTGGACCTCATCTGCATGGCTGCCGCGTCTCCGCCTTCCTGGAAAAAGCAATTACAGGAGGGAATGGAGTGCCTCTAGCATCCACAGACTGTCTCTGCCCCAACCAGCTGACTGTACATTGGCTGAGCTCAGCCCCCACCTCTCAGCCCCCACCCCTCAGCCCCAACCTCTGTTTTTGTGATTTAGCGTGGTGATAATAATACAACCATGTTTTGGGGGGGGGGGGGAGTAGGAGGTTTTCTCTTCACACTGCGCGGCAGCTAGACCACGAACTACGCCGCATCTGTGATTGTGTTTAGCTCATTGAAAGGCCTGACCTTGATTCCACATCCACGGCTCTGTCCCTGGTGTAATATTTAGTCTATTTTGTGCTATTTAACACAGGGTCATCTGTAGAAGAGAGGGGAAATGAACATTGTGCAGTTAAGATGACTTCTCCCTGTCTCAACAGCAGAGCCCTTGGCCTGGACCCAACCTTCTCGCTCTGGCATTGGGCCAGACTTTGTAGATTGGCCATCGCTAAAATGCCAGTGAAATGTCGGATAAACTGTTGTTGTGGTGAACCGGTTTGCTGATAGTCTCGCGATCTTAAACTTCCTCTCCTCGTGCATGTGCTCAGTGCCAAGAGTCCAGATGGTGAACTCCTCCACCATACTCCTGTTGTCATTCATCAGATTGGTGACACTATGCCTTTAATGAGAGACAGGCCACCATAACTCATCACCTGTCCACATTAACAGTTCCATTGCATCTTGTTACAGATGTCTCTCCCTGTTATTTAATCCCTCCCTCCCTCCCTACCTCTCTCTCTCTCTCCCTTTCCCTCACATACTCACTCACTCTCTCTCACACACACACACACACACACACACACACACACAAGCACACTCTCATAATCCATAATGAGTTTCTGCCCGACTCTCCCCAAAAATATTGGCACTAATGTGTGGCACCATCTTCCATGAGTCGTCCAAGTTATTGCAGAAGGTAGAAAGTATTAAAAGTATTAAAAGTCTCATTATGAAGTCAATCTCACTACAGGGTTCCAGCCTGCTACTGTGAACTAATGACTGAGAGTAGTCGGCATATGGGCTTCTCTGTAATGAAACAAATCAGGTCTAAAGCAGCCATGCATTTACATTGCCTTCGTCTCTGCACTGTGAATGTTAAGGACCCTTTGTAAAGATTCTTACCTCAGGGACATTGTCTTCTCTTAACAGATTCAAGTACAGACAAGAAAGGCTCTAAAACTGTGTAAACTGTACTGCTAGGAGAACAAAGGCACATAGACAGCTTTGCCCAGCACAATTGTGGGTTGAGGTTTTTTTATGGTGCAGCCTTCTCCACCTATATTTACATTTATCATTGTGGAAAGTGCTTTTATCTCAACAGATTCACCAGAGCAGTAGAATACAATGCAATGCCAACCGCACTGGAAAAACAAGTACTGCAAAGTCCAGCTTCGGCTCAACCACCATCTAAACACCTCCTTAAGAACCTCAGTGAGTGTGTGTGTGTGTGTGTGGGTGTGGATGTTTTCATGTTTGTGTGTGTGTGTGTGTGTGTGTGTTTGTGGGTGTGTGTGTGTGGGGGGGTGTTTTCCCTGTGTGTGTGCATGTGTGCGTATGTGTGTGTGTGTGTGTGTGTGTATGTGAGTAAAAGAGAGAGAGAAAATCTTCCTGCCCTGTTTAGACTCAGAAAATGCTCCTCTCATCCCGACAGCAGTCCTGAGAGAGAGAGAGAATAATCTCTGCCTTCCCCATCAACAGCAGAGAGAGCGAGAGGCAGTGGTGCCATCGGGTTTTACCTCTTTCAGACCGGGCACATGAGAGTAGGCTAAAGCAGTGCATCATGGGTACACAGATGGATGATGTCACCGTTGTCCTTGTGATCAAGCAAACCCACACACATTCTCTCACACTCAAACATGGATGTATGCTTCATGCACAAACACACAACCGTTTTATGAAAATCTGCTTTTATTGGATAATCTTCTGTGTCTTTGTGTGTGTGTGTGTGTTTTGCAGATGTGTGTGTGTGAGTATGGGGGGAGGGGAGGGGGTACAGCAGGCTGACATAATGTCCTGTGCTTTAATCTTTACCCAGTTTCAGTGCCAAGTTGTCTTTCGTGTGTGTGTGTGTGTGTGTGTGTGTTGAAAAAAGAGAGTGTGTCTGCACGTTGTAGTCTTTGTGTGTCTGTGTGTGTGTGTGTGTGTGTGTGTGTGTGTAGCTGCGTGTTTACACAGTTGTCTGAAAGCAGCTGTAAATATTTCAAAAGCAGGCCAAAAAACTTTTCCCAGCTGAGGGCCTACCTGCTCTCTGGCTAATCCTCCAGAATGGGAAACAGTGTAGGCTGGGCCCTGATTGTGATATCGGCCATATTACATAGGGTAATCCCCTAAATCTCTTCCCCCTGCTGAGACCATCCCATCCCCGCACTGAGGCGATCGAAGTCAACTGTTACTGTTACGGGCGTCTCTATGGTTACGGGTGTCTCCATAGTTCTTGATAAGATGAATACACCTGATTCTGCTAATGAGTTACAAGACATTTTCTTGTTGCCTGATGACTTTGATCTGAGGTGAGAGGATGTCGAGAACAGAGAGAACCTTGCAGAGTTCTGCATAGCTGATTAGAACAGATCTAGTCCCAGTCTGCTATAGATCTAGTGGACCTAGACTAGGCTAAACCAGGCCCAGATCTACCGGACCTAGACTTGGCTAAATCAAGACCAGGTCTACCAGTCAGTGGCCATATCTGTCTTCTGTCTATCTTCTGGCTATTTCTCCCTCTTTATCTCTTTGCGTTGTCCTTTCCCGAGGCATGTGTGTGTGTCTTGTGTTTGTATGAACTCAGTGCTCTCTCCAGCTCATTCTGCTGGTGTCTCTACAGACAGCAGGGCGTAACCCTGTGCCCCAGTGCACCCTGGGTCACAACTCAGCCTGCTCACAAAAAGTCATACTCCCACAGGTCATTGCTGGCCTATGTTTACCTCACCCTAACCCTAACCTAGCAAAATAAAAGAGTCTGTGGAGTCCGTGGCTAACCCTAACCCTAACCCTAACCCTAACCCTAGCCACCAGACACTCCAGGGTATCCCATTACTTAGCTGCAGTGTCTGAAAGTCAAATAGCCAGATCAGTGTTTATGTCCTCCTCCAGAGCATGAGCTTCAGAATCACTGCTTACCAGACCATGGCGGTGGTGGTGGTGGAGGTAGTGGTGGCTGGCGCTCAGATGCTTTTATCCCCCGGCGAGACAGAGCACTTCCCGCTAACAGCCACCTTTGATTGTTTTCCGCTAATAGCCACCTTTGATTGTTTTCGCAGCGACTGACCTCATCTGTTGTGTGGTTGTTGTGTGAGGGTTGAGACACCACTTTTAGACGCTGTGCTGAGTAGATAGACGGAATGTTCAGAATGATGAGGCCCAAATTCTGAGATTTTTTAGACCTCATAATAACTCAAGCCGCACCAGTGACCTGTGCCTTGGTGTTGTTGCTAGGGCTAGGTCATGTGTGTGTGCACGCATAGCAACAGTTGTTATGTGTGGTGGAACACACCTGGTGAAGTGTGTGCTGTCTCACTCACACACACACACACACACACACACATAGTCAAACTCACATGTCTGCAGTTATGAAAGCAAACCTTTGACATTGGGGAAACAGTGGTTCAGGAGGTTGAGGAGTCGTTTAGCAATCGGTCCCAACTCCTCCTCACCAAGTGTCGAAGTGTCCTTGAGCAAGACTCTGAATCCCCAACTGCTCCCGATGTGCAGGTTGACACCTTAGATAGTAGCCTCCGCCAGCGGTGTATGAGTGGATAGATGTCTGAGGCATTAATGTGTTAAGCGCTTTGAGAGCCCCATGAATAGAAAAGCGCTATATAAATGCAGTCCATTTACCATTTACATCTCTGGCAATCAAGCAGCACTTAGCTCTTTACAAATACTGTCTGTGTGTATGTCTGGCTATGTCTGTGTGTGTGTGTGTGTGTGTGTGTGTGTGTGTGTGTTCTTGGCTCTGTGTCT
>NC_045162.1:16369623-16542123 GCF_900700415.2 Clupea harengus | reverse complement strand
CGTCACACTCCAGTAAAACACTGTCCTCTGGGTGCCCTAAACTTTTTAAACACACCAGACTTTGTATTGTGCTTAATTCAGCACCGGGACTTTCTTCCCACTATGCACTGAAGTTTGGGATTGACCCTAAGAACTGCTTATAAGTATTGCATATAGATGAGCCAAAGGTCTATGATTCCCTTGTAATTATTTGAAAATGCAATGCCGGTAGTTAGTAGAATGTAAGTTAAACGGATCAGATATGTCAACAGGTTGGCCAGTCGTCTGGCCTCATACACTCATAGTGCTTTCTTTCCTCTGGCCTCATACACTCATAGTGCTTTCTAACCCTGGCCTCATACACTCATAGTGTTTTCTTTCCTCTGGCCTCATACACTCATAGTGCTTTCTTTTCTCTGGCCTCATACACTCATAGTGCTTTCTTTCCTCTGGCCTCATACACTCATAGTGTTTTCTTTCCTCTGGCCTCATACACTCATAGTGTTTTCTTTCCTCTGGCCTCATACACTCATAGTGTTTTCTTTCCTCTGGTCTCATACACTCATAGTGCTTTCTAACCCTGGCCTCATACACTCGTAGTGTTTTCATTTCCTACAGGGTCTTTTTAAATGTGTTATGATTTATTCATTTATTTTGTTTGCATCCAAGGTGACTCACAGAATAAATACATTTTTATTGGGTTTACTGTATGTGTATTTAAGATGACCTCTACGACCCAGGAGATTTGCACTTCTCCTGGACATATCGCCTCTCCTCTACTCTCCTCTCCTCTCCTCTCCACTCTCCTCAACTCTCCCCTCCTCTCCTCTCCTCTCCTCTCCTCTCCTCTCCTCTCCTCTGCTCAGTTCAGCTTACATGCTTCAGTAAGCCCATGGATGAATCAGACAGAAAATGCATATCCAGGATTTGGAGGTTTGAATTGAATGAGAATGTGTTCAGAATGGTTGTGGGTGTGCTTTTAGGCAACAAACAAAAGGCAACACGTAGCTGAAATGGATTAGAAATCAACTCAAATGCAGTCCTTTTACCATAATGTCCAAAGAGCTCAGTATAGAATGCAGTGCCTTGCAGTATATAGTTTCCCTTAAACGTCCCGAAGTCTTACACTGGTTACACGCGGCTCATATGCGACTGATACACGTGTGATACGCGGGGTGCATGTGCTGACCACTGTAGCAGCACTTCTGCATTTTACATCAGATTCTCGCAAATGGTCTGTTAAAAAAAGAAAACCCCCAAAAAAACAAAGATGCATGTTGCACTTCCGTCATGACTATTTACCGGAGAGGAAGTCTGTGTGGTCTCACGCGCTCTGATTAGAAGAACTGAAAATGTCAAAAACAACCTGCTGTGATCTTTTTGTAAGAAGGCATGAGATTTCTGCTGACTAAAAACACAGACCTCTGTTGAAGACGTTCAAGATCATATGTTGATCTCCTCTCTGACCTCCTGATGAGAAGGGACAGATATGATTGTGTATTTGGTTTCGTGGGACAGGCTGAACTTCTATCCAGTCTCTCCAGGGCAAAGGCTGTCTCTGCAAAACTACTGTTTGTCAGTGGTTTATGCACATAAGAATGTAAACCTGATCAAAAAAGGCCATCTGGAGAAACATAAAGGTCATATTGGTTTCCTGCAAAACCTCCATGAATGTCAACCATCATAAATGTCACAGACATTACTCACAAAGCTTTAGCATGACTGGACTCTCTGTGTGTGTTTGAACCTGGAAAGGTATTTATAATGAAGAGGTGTTGGAGGAGGAAGAGGAGGAGGTGTTCGAGCCAGCGGAGGCCATCGAGGGTGCACTGATCTGATAGAGACGTGCGGAGATGGAGGAGGAAGAGGAGGAGGTGTTTGGCCCCTGAGGGTGCTATGATCTAATGTAGATGTGCGGAGATGGAGGAGGAAGAGGAGGAGGTGTTTTGGCCAGTGGAGGCCCCCGAGGGTGCACTGATCTGATGGAGACGTGAGACAGGAGGGAGTAAGATCCAAGGGGGAACTTCTGAGTGAATTGTGTGTGTGTGTGTTTATTGGAAGCTTCTCTGTACTCAATTCCATTCTCCTTCTTCAAGGACAGACACCACACTGTTTGGATTGCCCCAGTGAAAGTTTGGATCACAGGTGGAGGCTTGTTGGCCAAGTGGAAACATTTGGTGGCGTGAGGTGGCCGTCACAATGTGACTTCCGAGAAGAATTTGGACAGAAAAGTAATGCTCCAGGCCCACAGCACAGACACTTGTGAGCACCAGCAGGATATTGATTTTGAAGCTTTGTGGTCCTGAGATGTTATTGCATGTTCTGAGGAGGTCCCACTGGAGTGTGAGTTCAGCACGCATCTGAAATTCCTCCAAATGACACAGAGTCCACAGCCTCTGTCTTCAGTCTCCTGTACCTGAAACTGATAATACCCTCAGGTATCTGTGTCCCCCTGAGTCCCATCTCCTGCTGTGTCTCTGATGAGACCAAGACGGCAGAGCAGGTGGGACAAAGAGTAGATAGTTCATGCTAATTCTTCAGAACATGTAGTCTAGTCTGTAACAGATGTCTAAGCTTTGCCAAATAAGCTGTATGGCCCCCCTTTTATAACTTAATATATTTTATTTATTTATTTATTTATGTATAACTCTTTATCACTCACAGCCTACTTCCCATCGGCACAGGAGATGTCATCAGCCATGAGGCACAGCCGTTTTCAAAGGGGTGGAGAATGGATTGGGTCTTTTTGGCACAGTAATTGAAAATGATATTGCCTTGTCTGCGTTATAAGAAATGGATGTGACTGATGATTTCACGCAGGAAATGTATTTCTTTGTTTGTCTTAAAGGGTATGTGCCTCAGATGCAGCTTGTTCAAGTCTCTTCCACTAACATTCATTAAAGGTGCCCTAGAAAACTGTATTTATCTTGGCCTAGTAATAAACACAGCTCAGGACACGGAACTGATATATACCATGAATCTCAAGCTATTTGGTTTCCTGAGCGTCCCCTGATGAAATTGAAAAGAGTATGTGCTGGGGCCATATACTGTAAATGTACCATATAAAATGAATCTTTGTCAAACCTATATTTCGGTAAAGTAAATCTTTAATTTATAATTAATCGACCAGACATAACTTTGGCTAGTTTGGTGGTTCAGTGAACTATCCACCCTTTAGCTAATAGTGCCTTGCTGGAAATGAGGCAGTCAGAGCAGAACTCCTCAAAATACTAATAAGCCCACCAAAAAAGCATAGGGTTGTGAATGGGTGTGTAAAACTGGGCATATTTAGCCCTGACCAAAGTCACATACCGGTACCTTCTATGTAAACATCAGAAAACCATTTTAAAAGAATGTATAATATGCATTCTATGGCACCTTTAACATCCAGCATTGCCCTGAAGTCATGGAATCATGGCTGAGTATACTTCTCCAGGCACAAATAAGACATTTAAAAAAGCCTTTGTCTCCTCCAAAACCACCCATCAGTGTTTATTCTGGTTTAATTTCAGTTATTCATTCTTCCAAATGTTCACGATGGGAATAAGAAAATCTTCAAGCTTGAGTTGAGTCCTGTTATGCCAGTGAGAATAAGTGATTCTCTTGAAATAAAAGAATCCCACCCTTCCCTTCTTTGCTGTTCTTGCTGATTTGTATGGTTTTCATAATGAATGCCAATACTATTGCTATCCGTGGTAATGCTTCTCTTTGCGTTTAGCTCTCAGAGTTCTTTGTTTTTTTATTCAAAGCTGCTTGTTATCCTCTCATAATCACATCATCTCATAATCAGACAGTAATCTTTATCTTTTTTCTGTTGAAGCGCCTTGAGACAATATCATTGTTTTGGCGCTATATAAATCAAAATTGAATGGAATTGACTGTTTCCATTTGGAGGGCTTGCTTTGCTTCTCCATTCCCTCTGTAGTGATGGCTTTGTGGTAGCTAGGTCCCCGTAACAAATTGGGAACATTTTTTATCGTCTCGGCCTGCCTGTTTTCATATAAGCCTCGCTTTTTTTGTTGTCTCTCCCTCTCCCTCTCTCTGTTTAAAGCAGTAGTGGATTCATGGCCTTTTGCGGTCATCCATATTCATTAGTGAGGAGACAGCTGGCCGTCCCCGGGGGGAAGGAAGACCAAACGCCTGTTGCACTGCACACTCTAGGCCCTAACGAGGCTCCATCCTTTTTGATTCAGAGGCATGTGTATGTGTGTGTGTCTGTGTGTCTCTGTGTGTGTGTGTGTGTGTGTGTGTGTGTGTGTTCCCCCAGGCATTCTTCTCTTGGAGATAGAGGACAGGATGTATGTAGGGCTCCAAACCAACTCAGCTGTTATTGTTTGACACGTGACGTTGGCGTGAGGATGAAACTGGTTTGCTGCTGCTTGCTTTCGTCTCTCATGATGAAGCAGCTTTGATAGTCTCCTTAAATGGTGTCTGGTGAGGAAGTGACATCCTGTCTTACAGTGATGCCGTGTTTTCTTTGAATGTCAACATCCTCGTTGTTGTGAAGTCTATAAATAAAAGCTTTGTTTTCAGCAATTGAGTTGGCTTTGAGCTCTTTGTGTAGTCCCATCAGGGGAGCACATTATACCCTCCTGCTGGCATATCACCTCCATTCCAATATAGCCGAGAATAAAAGGACAGACCAATGCTTGCTCCCATCACTAGGTAGTCGTGTGCACTAAAGATGGATGTAAAAACATACACACACACACACACACACACACACATACACTCCCACACACACACACACACACACACACACACGCACACACACACATACACTCCCACACACACACACACACACACACGCACTCCCACACACACACATACACATACACATACACACACAAAAAAAGAGTGTGTGACTAGATGGGACCTTTTGTCGTGGTCTTATCTGTGTTCCCAGCCAAACAGTGGCCAATGCCAACACCTCTCTCCCCTCAGGCCTCCATTCTTCAGAGGACCTGCATTCTTTGGCCACAGAGGTCCAGCGCTAGAGATGATTGTTTTTACAGGGGGAGGTGGGAGCCTGAGGAGAAGGTTCTGTTTTTGTGCTGCTGCCGCCATGGAGTGAACTTCAGTGTGTGAGTGAGAGGAGGTGTGTGTGTGTGTGTGTGTGTGTGTGTGTGTGTGTGTGTGTGTGTGTGTGTGTGTGTGTGTGTGTGTGTGTGTGTGTGTGTGTGTGTGTGTGTGTGTGTGTGTGTGTGTGTGTGTGTGTGTCTGTGTCTGTGTCTGTGTGTGTGTGTGTGTGTGTGTGTGTGTGTGAGTGAGTGAGAGGATGTGTGTGTGTGTGTGTGTGTGTGTGTGTGTGTGTGTGTGAGAGCGCGGCCACAATTATTAGTCGACAGACTGCCATGTCCAGGTCTTGGAGTAACATTACGCAACAATTTTACCTTAAAATAACAGCTTCAAAATCATTTTGGTGGTACACTGACTTGTAGTACGGAGAATGGCGTCTGTGCCACTGCACACTTAGTGCACCTGGTATTGCACTATGTATCTTTGGGCTACAGGGTTCAAGACCTCTCGCTTTATGGCACCACCTCAGGCAACAACAACTAGACCAGTGCGCTAGCTATAAGAGGAAGCTAGTGCAGTATTCTCTGTATGGGCATCATGGCAGAGACTACGAGGAAACCGAGGAAGATGTTGTTGGAGGTTAGGAAGAGAATAAAGAGAAAATAACCGAGCAAGACACAGAACAAGTAACCAAGCGTGTCAGATGCTGAACTGGCCTTCATTCTGATGGACTAGTCAGTAATAACGTAGCTGTCTTGTGTTTGCTTGATGTTTAGCTTTGTTAGGAAAGTTGTCGACTCGCTAGTTTTCATCATTAACATCCCTGCCAATGTTATTCATTTCAAGACTTTGTCGTAGGCTGTAGCCTAATGGGTGTTATCCCTGTCTCTTTATAGTTATAGTGTATGAGATTTATAGTTTTTCTTGTGATATTAGTCTACCGTATCAGTCTACATGCAACAAATACACTGTGCAGGGGGTCTCGAAGTGCGATTTGTATTCACGACAGTGGTGTAAAAGTGAGCTGCACTCCGTAACTTTAGGGGGGGGGGGGGGGTCTCAGTAGAGAAAGATATCAATTCTTCTGGAATGGGGCTTTAAAATTTGGTGTTGGTGTTTTTACTGACGGTGTGCATAGCCACTGGGTCAGTGTTAGTGGAGGGATACTAGATCAGATTGCATCCAATTCAATAAATTATGGGAGATTTCACCATTTGTAATTAAATCAATGGAAGAACAGCCCTAGCGAAACATCTATTGAGCAATCTCTTCACAAGGGACATGGACAGCTCCCACATAGGTCACGCGCACATGAAAACAGATGTGAGAGGAACACAAAAACAAAACACATCAGACCACATCACCGACGTGATCCTCTCTTTCTGTTTCCCTTTTTGTTTACTTTTCTGGCAGTTACGTAAGTCCAAACTCTCCAGGACATGTTCCAGCCAGCTTTAATAGTTTATGTGTGTTTGCTTGTCAGAGTTTGTTCAACTTTATTATATCCTGATCATTAGTCCTCAGTCCCAATATCATCATATGTATGCAGACCCATTTCCCATGGACACACACACACAAACACACATGTACATGCATATACACACTTTACACACCATCTATAAATTAGTTTCATGCAAGGTATTTCCACATTCCCTGGAAAGGGCCAGTCCTTTCTCCTTGGGAAAATCGAGTGATTTCATGCTTTCCCTTTACAGCGATAGAAAACAGCTTAGTTACATTTCGTAAGCAGCATCAGGCCTCCCAATCTCTCCCTCCCTCTCTCTCTCCCTTCCTCTCTTTCCCTCTCCCCCCTCCCTCTTTCTCTCCCTTTTCTCCCTCCCTCTCTCAATTCAATTCATTTCAAAGTATTTACTGGTATAACCAATAAGGCATTTGTATTGCCAAAGCAGTCATACAAAGGATAAGGAATAACAATCATCCAAATGTCTATGTGTAGACTTACAGAGACTTAAAGCTACATAAAATACAAATAAATATTACAGGAAAACATATATTTATTGACTCTTTCTCTCTGTCTCTGTCTCCCTTTGGTTCCTTGTGTGTCTCTTTGCCAATGTTGATGTGTGGCCAGTTATCTGCAGTGGGAGTGTTTCTATGGCTCTAAAACACTCCCTCGGTTAGGTGGAAGTACGAGGCTTCATACTGAAGGCTGAGTGCAGACACCTGCTGCTTCACCAGCTGACCCATCCATGCCAGCCCTTATGGTTTACAGTAAATACCCCAGAAACCTTAATCCAGGTGCAATGCAACAGCGCCAGTTGTTAAACACAGCTCCGGCAGTGTAGGACAAGCAGACAGGGAGGTGTCTAGTTTCGACGGTGCCACCAGCGGTCTTTGTCTGGCCACACACACACACACACACACACACACTCACATTCACACACGTGTGCGTATGTCTAGATGCTCGGCACTCGGGTTGCCGGTGTATAGTGAGGACTGAAACTCAAACCCTCCAGCACCAGGCCGTGTCCAAACAGAGAGAGGGGGTGTGATTAATCCTCATTAACTACAGAACAGAACAGAGCAGGGCACTGAAGAGCTCACTTGAGTCTACCCCATATTTAGGGATATCAGTGACTGCTGTGTATGATATCAAGGAAGTGCTCTTTAATTTATACACAATAGCTTTTAAAGGAATGTAATGATTTCTAGATGTCTGAAGAAAGAAACCTTTGTAACATCTTCGACATATTAAATAAGTAGCTTTATCATGATTGAAGGCATTTTACCTGTACATTTGATTGCTATAGTAAAGTTGGTGTTCTACTTTACCGCCATCATAGACAAGAGTATAGCCTTAAGGCAAAACACTGCTGCTTTGAACTCACCCATTGACATGAGATGGTCATGAGGTGTGTGTGTGTGTGTGTGTGTGTGTGTGTGTGTGTGTGTGTGTGTGTGTGTGTGTGTGTGTGTGTGTGTAATACCGATGGGTTATAATAGATTGTTTAGGCTTATGCGTTAAACCCCCTGCTCATATCAATATGCCCCTGCTGGATGAGGGAATATGTGCCTGGATTAGACAGAATCCACACCTGCACTCCTCAGGTCACATACACAATCCCCACAGACCATCACATGACACTGTCAAACAAACAGCCTGCTCACACACACACACACACACTCACACTCACATTTGGACTAGACTAATGGGCTGTAGCCATCATCATCATCATCATCATCATTATAGTCGTCATCTCGATAAATCGTCGTTCATCATCATAAATCATCTGATGCTCATGTGTATGATGGACTCCTGATAGCAGAACTGAATGATCTGTTGGTTTAGTGAGTGTGTGTTAGTTGGTTTAGTGAGTGAGTAAACTGGTAATTGGTTTAGTGAGTGTGTATACTGGTAGTGGGTTTAGTGAGTGTGTATACTGGCAGTGGGTTAGTGAGTGTGTATCTCTAAATCTCTGCTCAGCTCTCATCACTAAGCCTGCCTCTTTATTACACACACACATGCCCACACATACACACACACAAACACACAGAAGCACACACAGACACACACACACACACACACTCTAATCAGCTTGAATGGGATGCAAGCATCACTGATCTCTCTGTGCATTTTGCGCAGAGTGTGAGTGATTCACCATCATGAATTTGAATAGCACATTTTTATGAATAACGATAAAAAAGACTTTCCCTTGCCCAAGTGATTTCAGACTAGTGAGCATGCATACATACATACATACACACACACACACATGCACACGCGCACACACACACACACACGCACACTCAAAGGAGGAGAGATATGGATTGTGTTTATACTCTTATTTCCTGAAGATTGTCCCTATTTCCAGTATGACTCATTCTACATCCCTCTCTCTCTCTCTCTCTCTCACTCCCCCCTTTTTACCTCAGGATCCCATTCTAAATGGTTTGGTTATCTCTGGATAGCAGACTGCGTTTACTAAATGGAGCTCATTAGAAGGAATCATGATGGTGCATGTTTGCATTGATAGGAGCTGTGTTGACTTCTCGCACTGTCTCAAATAGCACAACAGGTCACAGGGTTAAAATGTTCATAAACAGTTGACTGTCGACATGTTTTTCCTCTGCCGTGGTGAGTCATTCACTCTGTTTAATACTGTGCTGTGGAACCTAACCATAACGTTCGTTGCAAGTGTGCAGGTGTTATTAAGAAGGTGCTAATCAAGGTCTTGGGTTCAATTCTCGTTAAGCACAAAATAATGTGTACCTCACGTAATGCCGTTTTGGAGAAAGGTGGCTGCTAATTGGAGAAATGTAATGGACATGAATTGATCCATTGCAGGATGATCCATTGCAGTGTGGACAGGTATGTCTTGCCTGTGTCCTGCAGGAGATGATTCCCTGGTGATGGTGACCCATGATGCACACAGTCATCAGTCTATGTCAGTCTGTGGCCTTGCAGGAGGCAGTGATGGAGACTCCCCACCCCCCACCCCCGGCCCCACCCCACCCCGCCCCCTCAGGGTCTCAATAAAGAGACAGAGCCGGTGGGATGGGGGTGTCCTCTGATACACATGTTCCCAGGACCAGGGTGAGAGCCAGCGGACAGGTGTGTGAGTGATTAAGAGGTCCTGTGAGGTGTCAAACACAATCTGAGACTCACACACGCACACATTTCCAGTCGTCACCTTTTACCTGCATGCTGCCGTCTGCTGTGTGCCTGAGAAAGTGAAGGTCGGCGGCCTCACATTCATTACAGTCCCTTGGCGATCCCACTGACATGCCCACACATATGCTGCTTATGCTTATGCTGCTTTGCATCCGTTGGACAGAATGATCTACTTTTAAAAGTGCAGATGGCTCCCCGCGCCCATGATTACTGTGAGTCTGCTCAGATCAGGCCAAACCCAGCAGAGGCCCCAGTCCACCCCTCACCCACCCCCAAGGACAATTACTTGTCACCTGAGCGCCTTACACCCTCTCTGGGTGATCTTTTATAAGGAAGATAAGCCGGGGGAGTAATAACACTGACTTAATTGCTTTATTTTTTTTTATTGGCTTCCTCCTTTGCATGGAGATATCATAGTAACCGCTGTATGTGTGTGTGCGTACGTATGTGTGTGTGGGTGTGTGCGTGTGTATGCGTGCGTGCGTGCGTGTCTGTCTGTCTGTCTGTCTGTCTGTCTGTCTGTCTGTCTCTGTCTGTCTGTCTGTCTGTCTGTCTGTCTGTCTGTGAGTCTGTCTGTGTGCGTGTGTGTATGTGTGCGTTTGCGTGTGTCTGTGTGCGTGCATTTGCTGGTTAACCATTCAACCTCATAACCTGATTAATCCTTAGGAAAGACAGCCTTCCTCTCCCCCTAAAGACTCAGTACTTTGTGACTCCCTACCTTCCTGTTTAATTGGGGGCGACTGCAGATTTAACCTTTTCAATAATTCATACTTTTCAGCTGGAGATGGCATGAATATGCTGCAGTGTTTTGTCATTTCCTGTGAAAACGCTGGCGGTGGAGATGAGGTAGGCCCTAGTGGCCTCTGCCATGGCTTTGGGTCTGTGTGCCTAATTAAAATATGGAAACAGAGGTCAAAGGTTACCTTCTTGGAGGTCACAGGTGAACAGGGCCAGAGTGGTGGAGTCACTGTAATTGCCCTGATGACTAAGGACCGTCTGGTTTAGCGGTGTGGACAAAGACACAAGCAAGGAGGGTGGATGGGGGGGGGGGGGGGGCGGGGCTGTTAAAGGAAGCAACCTGCTGAATATCAATCAAATCAGACAGGTGTTGAGGTTTGATCATATTTCTAATACATCTTGTCTGCATGGTGGTCCCAGTTCCTAAAAAAGCCCTAACTTTCTTGTCCTCTCTCTGCTGTTCCCTGCAGGCTTCAAATGCCCCGTGTGTTCCAAGTTTGTCTCCTCGGACGAGATGGACCTGCACCTGGTCATGTGTTTGACCAAGCCAAGAGTGACCTATAATGGTAAGGACGTGTGTTTTAGACTGTGGTTGTGTGATCTTTCCTTCTTTCTAACTCTCTTTCATTATGCTTCACACACACATCAATGTTATCAGGCTAATTTCAAGATGCTGGGTTGTTCATGGGGTTGTGCTGTACACCAGGCTTTATGCTGGTTTGTGACAGCTGTATTCTACTCTATTCCATAGCCAACACAGCTGTTTCCTTGAAGGGCTCCCTACCGTGACTTTGTTAGCTTATTAACCTAAGCAGTAGCCAACACTCTCTCTCTCTCTCTCTCTCTCTCTCTCTCTCTCTCTCATTAGGAATGTCTTCTGTCTCCTCCATCTGTCTCTCATCCTTCTTCTCTCATCTTTGTTCATCCCTCTCTATCTCCTCCTTCTCTCCCATTAGTCTTACGCCTCCTGCACACTACCTGCATTGCGTGTGCATGACAGCTGTGTTGTGCAACTGCTGTCATGAACTTGGTTGTGTGTGTTTATTCACACCATCTATTTTTCATAATCTAGGTACATAGATAGACAGATAGATAGATACAAACGACTATACTACTAGATAAAAGTAATAGAATGAAGAAAAAATATTTGAGATATGGCTCTAACTGCAAATTCAATGTAGAAAGTGCATCGTGCAATGCCACTCAGAAGATAAGCTTTTCTCTCCCGGCACAGAGGCGAGTCATTATCTATTGCTATTGTGGTGGGCAGGATGCTGCTGTCCCAACCGATGGCTGCAAAGAAAATGGCTTTTGCAACAACAAACTGGTAAAAGATATGCAACATCTTGCTGCACACGTTGATGGACCTAAACTTCCTCCAGAAGTAGTCTTCTCTGTCCTTTCCTGTAGACAGCCTCAGTGTTCCAGTCCAGTCTGTTGTCAAGGTGAACAGCCAGGTATCTGTAGCCCTCCACCACCTCCACCTCTTCTCCCAGGATGGAAAAGGTGTTAAGCCTAGTCCTGGTCCTCCTAAAATCCACAGACATCTTCTTCGTCTTGGCCACATTTAAGAGGAGGTTGTCGTTCCCACACTGCACCACAAAGCGGTCTACCAGTTCCCTGTACTCAGTCTCTTGTCTACCACCGGCACGAAACACAACTGCAGTCATCTGAAAATTTCAGACGACAGGACTTTGAGTTGTAGTGGAGGTCTGAGGTCTACAGGGGAAGAGGAAGAGGAAGGGGAAGAGTTGCTTCTGTGCTGCTGACTACCGGTACCTGCTCAGACAAGCAAATCCCCTCAGTTGCACAAACTGTGGTCTGTCTGTTAGATAATCAATAATCCATGAAGCTGTGGAGATGTTTACCTGCATCTTTTGGTGTTTCCCTCACAGCAGTAAAGGCTGGATTGTGGCACTTAAGATAAAGGCACTTGAGAAATCAAATAACATGATCCTCACATTGCTGCCAGCTTTGTCCAGGTGACAGTGGGCTCGCCGAAGCAGGGAGACGATGGCATACTCAACTCCAACCTTGGGGCAGTAGGCAAACTGCAGAGGGTCCAGAGAGGTGGTCACCTGAGGTCTCTCCAGGACTTTCATGATGTGGGATGTCAAGGCAACTGGTCTATAGTCATTGAGGGCAGATAGAGAAGACTTCTCGGGCTACAGAACGCTCCTTCACAGTAACATGTCACACAGATTACACCATCTGCTGTTCACAAGCACTGCAATCCCCCCCGCCTTTCTCCTTACCACTCTGTCTGCAAGCTCGGTCAGCTCTTGCAGTTTGAAAGCTGGAGGCGGTGGAGTTGCATTGCGGTCAGCCGAGTTCCTGCAACCAATGTCCCAGTGAAACACATAACACTGCATTCCCGCTGTGTCCTTGTCAGCGCCCCGTTCTCGTCCATCTTATTAGCCAGGGACCTCACATTCCACATGACAATCGAAGGAAGAAATGGTACAGTTCAGCCACACAGTAACCATCTCAGCATGTAATGTTTTACCGGATGGAGTGTTTTGATAGACAAAAAACACGCAAACACAGAAAAGAAAGAAATTAAAAAACAACACAAGCCGTTAACTGGCTCTGCTGCTGCAACAGGCTGCCTCTAGTGTGACACCATATTTGCTACCTTCTCTCCTATGCACAGCCTGACCTCTTATCATGGAAGAGACATGATGGTCTCTCTCCCCCCTTTCATTGGCTCTCCCTCTTTCCTTCTTCCTGTCTTTTTCTCTGCGTGTCTCTCTCTCTATCTTTGTCTGTCAGCGTGCTCTACCTGTCTGTTTCCTCTCTCTGAGGTAAGCAGTAATCCAAATTTAATTTCAACATCAGGGTGCTTGAATTTCTGGGAATCACAACACCAGCCTTTATTGAGTAAACAGAAGCGTAGATAGCCTTTATAAAGATTAGTGCCGTGCAAAGATCAACGTTTGCATTGCGCTGACTGCATTGGGCCCGGAGCTCCACTTGTGATCAGATCACCGGACGCATCCGTCTCTGTTGTGTGGCTTCAGTCTCTCTCTCCCTCCCTCTATCTCTCTCCCTCCCTCTCTCTCTCTCTCTCTCTCACTCAGGTTGTCTTTCTCTCTCTCAGGGTGTCTCTCTCTCCCTCTCTCTCTCTCTCAGGGTGTCTCTCTCTCACTCTCCCTCTTTCTCTCTCTCTCTCTCTCTCTCTCTCTCCCACTCTCCCTCTCTCTCTCTTAGGGCGTCTCTCTCTTTCTGCTGTGAGGCTACAGTCTGTCTCAGGGTCTCTTTCTCTCCCTCTCTCTCCCTCTCTCTCTCTCTCTCTCTCTTTCTCTCTCTGCCCTGCCGTGCTGTCGGGTTGTTAATGTCTTAATCGTGGCTGTTGTTTCAGCACTTTGTCATGCTTTCAGGCACCGCCAGCCTCCAAAAACACCACGCTCTCCCCAGTGGCATCAGATGAGCCAGGGAATGTGCTCAGTCATGCTGTGTGTGTGTGTGTGTGTGTGTGTGTGTGTGTGTGTGTGTGTGTGTGTGTGTGTGTGTGTGTGTGTGTGTGTGTGTGTGTGTGTGTGTGCTCGTGTGTGTGTGTCGAGCTGAGAGCCAGGGAATGTGCCCAGTCATGCTGTGTGCTCGTGTGTGTGTGTAGCTGAGAGGTGTTTACCGAAGGCCAGAGATGATTCGGACAGATATAAAAGCAATTCCGTTTTCTCTTTCAACTCAGTGCTCAATATTTGTGAATGGACTGCCATTTGTGTTTTTTGGAGTATTTAGAGCTGTAAAAGACCCTGAACCAGAACAGACAAGGACACTGCAGCATTTTGCTCTGTTGGTTTTTTGGAGTTGTTTGAGGAAACAGGGAAAGCTCATTAGCTTGGGCCAGGGGTAGATTCCTACAGTGATGTAAACAAGATCAGGGGGTCTCAAGATAAGGGGGGGTGGAGTGAACTGTCGGGGCGTGGGCTCTCTGTCTGAACTGTGCAGTTAGTAATGTCCTCTCCAGTTATTGTCATTATCCTTACCTCAGCCCCAGCCTCATGCTGGACAGTGTCGCGCTCTAAAAGGCATGCACATTGTATTGGGAGTAGTCCATGTCTTCTCTTATGTTTCTCTTTCAGTTTATTTCTCTATGACTGTCTCTCACTTTTTCCCCTTTTCTATCTTCTCCCTTGCTCTCTCTCTATCCTGTGTTCCTTCCTTTCTTCCTTTCTCTCTCTCTCTCTCTCTCTCTCTCTCTCTCTCCATTCAGAACCTTTCCCCGTGCAGTCGCGGCACACGTTAGTTTTACTAAGCGCTGTCTCATCAGGCAGAAAAGCTGTGTAATTTCCTGTGTTGGCCTCCAAGGAAACTGAGCTAATTCTGTGGCCTCGGCCCATGCTGTGCCTGCAGACACTCACTGCCTGAGGAGCACCGCTGAAGACATGCCTCACATGACTCACATGACACATATATATACATACAGTGTATATATATATATATACAGACGTGGACAAAATTGTTGGTACCCTTCCGTTAAAGAAAGAAAAACCCACAATGGTCACTGAAATAACTTGAAACTGACAATCTGTCCAATCTCCCAGAAGCCCTGTGGCTTGTCAATATGCATTTTGGCAAATTCCAGTCTCGCTTTTATATGATTTGCTTTCAACCAACAGTGGTGTCCTCCTCCGTCGACTTTGGCTCAAACAGCGACGTATGATGCGATCTGACACTGATGTACCTTGACCTTGGAGTTCACCTCCAATCTCGTTGGAAGTTGTTCTGGGCTCTTTGGTTACCATTCGTATTATCAGTCTCTTCAATTTGTCATCAATTTTCCTCTTGCGGCCACATCCAGGGAGGTTGGCTACAGTCCCCTGGACCTTAAACTTCTGAATAATATGTGCAACTGTAGTCACAGGAATATCAAGCTGCTTGGAGATGGTCTTATAGCCTTTACCTTTAACATGCTTGTCTATAATTTTCTTTCTAATCTCCTGAAACAACCCTGTCCTTAGCTTTCTGTGGTCCATGTTCAGTGTGGTACACATCATGATACCAAACACCACAGTGACTACTTTTCACCCTTTAAAAAGGCAGACTGACTGATTACAAGTTTGAAGACACCTGTAATGCTAATTAAAGGACACACCTTAGTTTAACATGTCCCTATGGTCAAATTATTTTCAATCTTTTCTAGGGGTACCATCATTTTTGTCCAGGCCAGTTTGATTCTTTTTTTTTTTTAATTATTCTGTTGAACCACAATTCAAAAGCAATGTCTGATTTTCATTAGTTAACTTTCAGTACATTTTTATTTATTATTACTTTTGTCAGTTTCAAGTTATTTCAGTGACCATTGTGGCTTTTTCTTCATTTAGCATAAGGGTACCAACAATTTTGTCCACGTCTGTATATACCTTCAGGACAAGGAATGAAACACATGATATGCACAAGGACTCTGAATTGCTTCTAAACTGCTGCTGGGATTAATGTGCCATGCTATCCCTTTCATTTCACGGCAGGTTGAGAGATGATGGCATTTGAAAAGAGGATTTCCCTAGTTGTGTATCAGAGCCCCAAGGGGGGAGGGGGCGAGAGGTTGGACTTGAATCAAAATAGTTTTTATTTAACTAAGTCAAACACACAAAAAAGGTAGGAGGGGTTCAAGTCAGTCATCAGTAATGCAAGAATGCTGTTAGGAATGAAGTGTGCTGAGTGCTGTGGTGTGCGTAAAGTAGGAGTAAGCCTAGCCCTAGCCCTCGGACAGGAGAGGAGAGGAGAAAGGAGAGAGGAGATGAGAGGAGAGGAGAGGAGGGGAGGGGAGAGGAAGCAGCCCTTTTACCTGCTGAGACAACCTGTCGCCAGTGCAGCTCATCAGCCATTAGGTGTTGAAGCCTGCAGACAACAGCGAGAAAACAAGCAGAAGGCCTACCGGGCCATCACACACACACACACACACACACACACACACACACACACACACACAACTGTGTCTGTCCTGGGTGTTATTGGCTGGATGTTATTGGCTGGTCTGTTCCTGCTGCTCAACCAGCAGAGCCCAGCGCTGACGACTCCAAAGTGGGAGCGTGTTGGTAGGTATCACCTGTGCTGCTCCAGGTCCCTTTAATGGAAATGGACTGCATTTATATAGCGCTTTTCTATTCATAGAGCTCTCAAAGCGCTTTACAGATGAATGCCTCAGACATCTACCCATTCACACACTGATGGCGGAGGCTACTATTTAAGGGGCCAACCTGCACTGGTTGGGGGGTTCAGTGTCTTGCTCAAGGACTCGACACCTGCTTTGAAATTTGGTGAGGAGGAATCGGGATCGAACTAGTAACCTTCCGATTGCTGAACGACTCCTATAATACCTCCTGAACCACTGTCGCCCCTTAATGTAAATGTAGATGGGAATGGATTGGCTGAGTGGGGGATCTCCGTGGTACTCCTCCCCTGCTCTCCCCTCTCCTTTCGGGCTCAGTGGTACTGAAGGGTTACCCTCTCTCTGCAGACACTGGAGCTCTGAGCAGATCTGACATGCTGGTAGGGCTGCAGCAAATGCAGTGTGTGTGTGTGTGTGTGTGTGTGTGTGTGTGTGTGTGTGTGTGTGTGTGTGTGTGTGTGTGTGTGTGTGTGTGTGTGTGTGTGTGTGTGTGTGTGTGTGTGTGTGTGTGTGTGTGTGTGTGTGTGTGTGTGTGTGTGTGTGTGTGTGTGTGTGTGTGTGTAAGCTTAGGGGTGAAGGCCATTACCACTCAGCAGATCTGACGCATCATTCATCATGAGCTGGGGGAACAAATCATCCATCAGGCCGCCAGAGTGTGTTTATAAAAAAACAGCCTGTGTGTGTGTGTGTGTGTGTGTGTGTGTGTGTGTGTGTGTGTGTGCATGTGGTAAAGGGGGAGGGAGGAAGATCCTCTGACTTGCTGCGTCAAATTTGGAAGTGGAAGGATTTTCCCTGCTCCTGTGCCAAGGTTCTCCATTCACTGCAGTGACTTCACACACACACACATACACACACACACATGCACCAGGTCTCTCCTTTCTCTGCAGTGACGCACATGCAAGATGAATGCCGGAGGCAGGAGGAGGGGCTTCACACCCCCTCCTCGAGACACACACACCCACCCACACACACACACACATGCACACATGTACACACACGCACATATGCATGCTCACACACACACACACAGCAGAGTGAAAGTGGAGCTGCAGGTCGTCGTCCCCCCCCCCCCCACACACTGCACTGATCCACTCTTATGAGGCTAACCTTTTCTGAGCAAACACGGCTTCAGGTGTGATGGGCTTGTTTTTGTATGGAGATGTTTTCCACATGCTCGTTGGGGATGCCCAGGCTGAATTGAATTGATTTTGCATCAAGGCAATCTGTTGCATACTGGGGTACTAAGATGTTGAATACTTTAATGTATAGTAAAATCAGTTATACAGTCTAACACGATTTTCCTCATGTAGGAATACATAGGCTCATATAGATGCATGTTTCTCTTGCCCTTTTATGCATGTGAACTCTGTTATGTCCTGCAGTCCTTGGAGGTTCAAAGCACAACATCAGCATCAAAATCAGGGAATCTTTAGGCTTTAGGTTTCCTTTTGCGATTGTGCATTTGACACCTTGCACATAGGTCATCCAAAGCCTTCAGCTGAGTCTATTCCTGGAGGCCATATCCGCACTTCACTCACCACTGTCCAGAGCAAGCGTCTGACATCTTTGACAGCTTCCGCTACGGTGTGTGGGTGTACGTACAACCTCTGCGTTTTACACGGATTCTGTCCTCCTTCTGAAATCATCCTAAATGGCCGTTAAATCAAATCAGGTGGTACGTGATGTTACATTTACATTTACATTTAGTCATTTAGCAGACGCTTTTGTCCAAAGCGACGTACAAGGGAGAGAACAGTCAAACTAAGAGTAATAAAAAGCATGGTGTAACAATAAATACTACTTTACATGAGAATTAGAAAACAACGACCTAGAAAAAAGGAAAAAGAAGTGCAGGAATGTAACTGCTGAAGTGCAAGTTAAGCGCTAGTCAGGTGCCAGTTAGGAAGGGAGGTGCTCTCTGAAGCAAGTTACAACGTGTTCCATGTATGCAGTAACTAATCAGGCGATGGTTTCATGTGAATTACAGGATCTACATTTAGACTAGATGACCTACAGGAACACAACTGCACCTCCATCCTGTTTACCATGCGATGTGCTCTGCAGCCGAAGCAGCACTGCTTATGTTTAAGCACCTCATCTCTCCTAGTCTTTTTTTTATAAGCCGCTGGGTTATCGCCTTATAAATCATTCATTTTTAACCATATAACTGTCACTCATGGTCTTCTTCTTCTTCTTCTATTCCACTCTGGCACAGTGAGGCTATTCATTCACATAAAGCTCAGAAATGAACCCGGGATGGATTCTACATCATCCTAAGTCTTTCATATCACTTTTATATCACGTTTATATCACGTTTTATATTACCCGATGCTTCTCTGGGAAGGTTTAAAGATTCATTAGTTGTAGTTACAAGCAGAAGGCTGAGTTAATCAGGGCTTAGAATGGAGCTGCTGTGGTCTCAGTGTCTCACACACCTTCCTGTGTGTGTGTGTGTGTGTGTGTGTGTGTGTGTGTGTGTGTGTGTGTGTGTGTGTGTGTGTGTGTGTGTGAATGACGAGGCGTTTTTCTTTGTTGGGTTTCTCCCCTCCGAGTCCTGAAAGTCAGGTAGTGTGTGTTCCTGCATGTCATGCTGTAGGCTGTGGTATAGGGCTTGTCCTTGTTACTTGTGCCCTTAGGAGCTCACAATAAATACGTGCTGCATTTTTCAGAATCTTCATATGTCCTGCAGCCATCATAAAATGAGAGAGAGAGACTGCCATTTGAATCTCTTCAATGCTCTTGGGAAATGGAGAACTGAACTAAAAGGTGTAGGCTGTCTTTTCACAGACTCTGGCTTCAGCATTACATGAAATTGTGTTAGACTGCGATTGCCTTGGGATTGATTCAAATTCATACCATTGATCTCTATGCATTATGTATGGTCTCACCAGTGGTTATGAACTCAAGCACATATCAGAAAAATACATGACTGAATGGATAAGAGTTACGTTTTCTGTCTGTATATGGTTTGCATTGAAACTGAACCTTGTGTTATTCCACTGAAGACAAACTGGTAGTGAATGATTGTGTGTGTGTGTGTGTGTGTCTGTGTCTCTCTCTGTGTGTGTGCGTGTGTGTGTGTGTGTGTGTGTGTGTGTTCCATCTCAGTGTAGCATGATGCCTCCATTCACACAACCTAAATGCCCCTTAAGACTTCTTTAGACATTTAAATAGCAGCATGCTTGATGAGTGTAGGCCATTTTATCATCTTCAATGAAGGCTGTCTTCAAAGGTCTGTCTTTGTAAGTGGCTTGCACCGCTGTCCAGTGAATTACATATATCTTTGTGGCGGATTACATACATGTTAAAATTCAATAGAGGCTTCCCTGCAGCTTTGATCTACGTATATGGCTTTAATGTAATCATGCTAGTCTAATAATAGTGCTCTTATTGGTAACCAGGAGGAGCATAGAGAGCTTGCTTCACTGCTCATGTGTTTAATGTATCTCTCTCACTCTCACTTTTTCTCACAGACACACACACACACACACACACACACACACACATGCTTTTGCACTCTTTACCTTATTTTTACCATCTCTCTCTCACTCACACACACACACACCCACACACACTCATTCGCACACACGCGCACTCACACACACACACACACACACACACACACACACACACACACACACACACACACACACTCACACACACATACACACACACTCCCCTCTGGGATGGGCATTTCATTCTTCTGCAAGACTAGGAGTGTTACAGAAGCCCATAATCTCCCAGGTCTGACTGATGCACTGGTGTTGAGAGGGAGATCTCCCCCCCCCCCCCCCCCCCCCCCCCTCTCTCTCTGTCTCACTTTCACTCTTTCTTTCTTTCTCTCACTCTCCTGATTCCCCTGGCAGCTGTTCCCTATGTGAGTCTCTTCTCCTGGAGTCTGGATGACTCATGAACAGCCTCAGTTTCGTGACATACTAAAGAGAAGGCTTCTAAAGTAGCTGACGACCAAGGGTCAGTGTGTTTGATGTAGCGAGGGCTTATAGCTTTGAAGCAGCTCATGATGATAAGGCCTTTTCAGATGTATTTAAATGTATTCCACTACAGTCAGGGTAAGGGCCTTTAAAATGTCTTTTGTGTTTTTTACAAGCATTGACTTCAAGGCTGATATGAATGTCTGGAAGGTACTGAAAATGATTACTTCAATATTTGAATGTGTTAAATCGATTTCATGCAGGGTTTGCTTGCATCAATGACGCCTTAAACTCTGTAAAATTGCATTAATTTCTTTCAGAAAGACTAATTTGACAAGAGAAATTGATTCAAGTGGAAAATTTGACACGCCTGTGTTTTTCCCATAATATTTCAGTAAATATGCCACCCTGAAAATCCTACTGTAGTTGTCGGTAATGTTAGATGAACACGCATCCAGGACACAGTTCCTGGTTCGGAGGTTACGCTACCGGCTTCTTGGCCAGTATTTTGCGGCACTGGGAAGCTGTTAATGGTCTGTGGGTCTGCCAAAGGTTTGGGGGTGTTTACAATTCATATACATAGCTGCATAGATGTGTGATGAAGATACAAATCATATGCTTGTGATAATATTAGTCACTTACAGAGTTATTTGCAGAGTATTGTGATTTTTGGATTTTTATTACAGAACTGTGAGTTATAGCCTTAAAACAGGAAGAGACATGAGGTTTGTGGTATTAGAAAGAACGCCTGAACAGCACCCTCCCTTCACACCTATTAACTCAGCGACCTCCATGGACCTGGGGAGAAGGGTGGATTGTGGGACGTGTGTGAGATGTGCCTGTGAGTTGGTCTCCTCTCCATCACCATATCTCCCCATCACCACATCTCTCCATCGCCAAATCACCCCATCGCCACATCTCTCCATCGCCACATCACATCCAGCCTCTGCTTCAGGATGAAAGTGAAGAGCCTTTCTCTCTCTCTCTCTCTCTCTCTTTTTCTCTCTCTGCCTCTTTCTCTCTGCCTCTGTCTATCCTCTCCCCTCCCCTCTTTCTTCCAAGCCCTGTTATCTTTCCACTCACACCTCAGTTTCCGCTCTCGCTTTCTCTCTCTTCCTCTCGCTTTCTCTCGCTTTCTCTCACTTTCTCTCGCTTTCTCTCCTCTTGGCTTTATCAGTGCATGGTCACCCTTGGTTCACTCACACAGACTACACCTATTCTCTCTCTGGCCCTCATTCCAGGAACTCTTCCTCTCCATTTTCTCCTCTGTGTCCTTTTGTCCTTTTTCTTTGCTCCATCATTGTGCTGGTAAATGAGAGTATAATCCTTTTAAAGGAAGCAGCTCTTCCTGTGTGTGCGTGTGTGTGTGTGTGTGTGTGTGTGTGCGTATGCTTGTGCGTGTCTGTGTGTGCATGTGTGTGTGTGTATGCTTGTGCGTGTGTGTGCGTGTGCGTTTGTGTGTGCGCATGTGCATTCGTGCGTGTGTCTGTGTGTCTGTGTGTGCATCAGGTTGAATGAGTTCTTAACAGTGAGTCATCGGAAGACTTTCTCCTCTTCTCCAGCCTTATCATCAGTTCTCATTCAGCAGAGCGATCCCAATTACTCTCTGTTTTTGTGTGTGTGTGTGTGTGTGTGTGTGTGTGTGTGTGTGTGTGTGTGTGTGTGTGTGTGTGTGTGTGTTTGTTTGTGTGCGTGCGTGTGTGTGTCTAGTTTTGGCCTGTATAGTCTGTACATTACCTGTCTGAGTCTATTTCTGTGTCTGAAAGTGAGAGTCAGACAGTGTGGGTGTGTGCAGTCACATGTAATCATACTGTCCACATACGTGTATTTATCCGGCACTCTCCATCTATATGTGTGTTTTCAATGCTCAGAAGAGCCACTAGAATCCATGTCTTAGTTGTGCTGTCCTGAACTGGAGGACCATACTGTACTCTCTATGGACATCCTCAGTGAGGTGAGGTGTGGTGTGGTGCGCTGCCACCATGATAATACTGATTTTCCTAAAAACGTCCGTTATCTCTCTTTCATATTGACCTTGGCTGGACACAAACATGTCTTAGGTAGCACCAGGAAACTGAGGGTCATTAGAGGGTCATAGTAGTGAATACCAACTTTGTGTGTGTATCAGTCTGTCTCTTACTTCATTCACTTCTCTGTAGTTTCATGGCATTGTGTTGCACTCTATCTGTTTCTGTATCTCTCCAAACTAGACTGATCTCTATATGAACTGGATCAGAGGTCGCCAACCCGTCGATCGCGATCGACGTGTCAATCTCGAAGATCTTCCCTGTCGATCTCCAAAATTATAGTTTTTTTAAATACAGAAAAAAAAAATAATAATAATTGAACCTTTTCTGAAGTGTCTTCTGAAATGTTTTCTACGGACTTCGGAAGACCAACGTCAGAAAATATTCATGAACGCCAGCTATTTAAATCCGAGGATGTCCGTAGAGTTGATGTGAACGTAATCACCAACGATTTCTCACAAATGTAGCCCTTCCCACTAAATGCCCCTTCTAAAGCAGCTTGCACACTGCCCCGACAAACGCCAACATTCTCCAACAAACGCCAACAAACACCAACAGTTGGGTCAGCGTGCGCCAGCAGTTGGTGTTTGTTGGTCATTGTCGGGTACTGTCGGAAGAGTTCCACATGTTCAGTCGGATTGGGTGAAGTTGCAGAATGTCTGCCCAATGTAGAGAGATTTCCAACATTCTGACAGCTCGTCTGACAGCTCGCAACTAGGCTCAACTCGCGTGCATAACATCCTCGAGCTCTCTTGGATGTCGTTGTTATGTTGGTTATTGGCCAGTTTGTTAAAAAAAAACAATATCCTAAGTCTATTTATAGATTAAAGTTATGTATTAGCTTACCCAAACGAACGGTTTTCCAGACAGATATTTGTCTATTTTAACTTCTACGACTCGTTTAACACGGCAACGTGTTTCTAAATATTAATATTAATGTTAAAGGTGACACGTTATATGAGTACGTTTGCGCTTATGTTAGTTATCGGCCACTCCCACTTCATTCCAATTAACGCGTTGGTTTTCAAAATATTAATATGCACGCATACTGTCATATTAAAAGTTTTGGCACCCCTCTGAGGCTGCATGATAATTTACTCTGTCTTCACCATAAAAAGATCATAGTGGTATATTATTCATTTTCTAGTTAACACTGAGTACTGGGGTTTTTTCCAGACAAAGATATTTAGTGTAGCAGTATTTAATTGTGTGAAATGAAATGAAATGTGAAAAATAGGCTGTGCAAATATTTAGGCACCCTAATCATTTTCATGATTTGAATACCTGTAACTATTCAATACTGAATAATTGCAACACATAATTAGTCTGATTAGCTTGTTAAGCCTTCAATTCCATAGAAAGGTGCATTCAATTATTAGAAAAACTATCTAAGGTAGCCAATTGCAAGATGTGCATCTCCTTGATTCTCCTCTGAAGAGTGGCAACATGGGGGCCTCAAAACAACTGTCAAATGATCTGAAAACAAAGATTGTCAGTGTTGTGTTGTAACTTCAGTTACAAAGTAAAGCAGTTCATATCCAGCCTGCTCATTGCTAATGTGTTTTTTCTTGTTCATATTGTGTGCGGTTAACAAATATTTTCCTTTTTATGTTGCACTGAAAGTAAGTGATTTAGTGTGTTCTTGGTCACATCAATTTGAAAGCTGGACCAAAGTGTTTAATTTCATTCAATTACAATTAGGCTAAATAAAAAGTTAAGTTGTAAGTACAGTCTGGAGTCTGGACAGTCTTTTTCTCTCAACACCTCAATAGGTAGATCTTGCCTGTCACCAAGGCAGAGGTCGTGATCTTTGGCCAAAAAAGTTTGGTGACCACTGAACTGGATGGATCATAGACCATCTCTCCCACTGACTCTTGCATATATTAGCAAAGTAGCTAGGTTTTACTAGTGTCATCTGTGCTATTGTTGGTGTTTGCAAAGCAAGTCTGTTGGCTTTTAGGTAGTTCGCTGGCTAGTTTTAGAACAAAATGATCTAATTTCAGTGTACAATCTACAGTGTAGTCAAATGCCTGGTATTTATCCATAACCACACGGGTAGTAGAAAGGGACCTGATAGCTTCCTCCTCCACTTCTGGAGAGATGGAGAGTCTGCATTATGGGAACATGCAGACACAGCTTACCTCTGTGCCTATGCTGATGTCTGTCTCTCTCTCTCTCTTTCTCTCTTCATCTCTCTCTCACTCTCACTCTCTCTCTCTCTCTCCATCTCTCTCTCTCTATCTCTCCATCTCTCTCTCTCCATCTCTCTCTCTCACTCCATCACTCTCTCTCTCTCCATCTCTCTCTCTATCTCTCCATCTCTCTCTCTCACTCCATCACTCTCTCTCTCCATCTCTCTCTCTCTATCTCTCCATCTCTCTCTCTCTCTCTCCATCTCTCTCTCTCTCTCTCTATCTCTCCATCTCTCTCTCCATCTCTCTCTCTCACTCAATCACTCTCTCTCTCTCCATCTCTCTCTCTCTCTCTCTCCATCTCTCTCTCTCACTCCATCACTCTCTCGCTCTCTCTCTCCATCTCTCTCTCTCCATCCCTCCCTCCTCTCTCTCTCTCTCCATCTCTCTCTCCAGCTCTCTCTCTCTCCATCTCTCTCTCTCTCTATAACTCTCTCTCTCCATCTCTCTCTCTCACTCCATCTCTCTCTCTCTAGCTCTCTCTCTCTATCTCTCCATCTCTCTCTCTCTCTCCATCACCCTCTCTCTCTCTCTTTCTCTCTCCATCTCTCTCTCTCTCTCTCCAACTCTGTGTCTGTGATTACACCCTGTCGAGTGCAGTCATAACCCTTCACCCGGCCTGTGAGCTCCTCCACCTCTGCTGATATTTATAGAGGATGAATATGAACTCTGTGTCTGGCAGCAGGAAGTGTGGAGTTCACACTAAATGAGGCTGTCTAGAGTTACCACCCACCCACTGTACGCTCCTCTGCTCCAGGTTCATTGCCATCACCTTCTACACACACACACACACACACACACACACACACACACACACATACAGACACTCACGCTGCGCCCCCACATTGTTGTCTCTGAGGGAATGTTTTCCCCCGAACAGTTGTCTGATTCTGATGATTCTGCCTTACTGGGAGTTGACGTCCGGAGACAAGAAAACGAAACACAACCATAGGTTTGTTATTTCTATCCAGAAAGGCTGCTAGTTTCTTTGGTAGAGTTTGCATTCAGTTTTATTTCACACCAGTGTTGCATGAAATCATTCCTCTAAAATCCTTTTTTTTTTTTATTCCTTCCCTGACCTCTGCACATCCCCGCAGTGCCCATACACTAAACGAGTGGAAAAAGTGAGGGATGAAAGAAGGAAAGAGAAGGAGTGCAAACCTGTAAGCTGCAGCTGACCCATGGGAGAGGATGACCTTGAGATGAAATGCCCAAGCACAGAATAAAGAGGGTGTTTACTGATCACACAGGATAACATGTTAAACTCACACTCTCCAAAAGATGTCCTCAAAGCTGCCAACTGACTTTGAACCATAAAGAAAGGCAACCAGTGGTGTCCTGGTCCAAATGTGTGTGGACATCAGCTGTGTTTGTCATGCCTCTCTTCTGGGAAAACAGATCCACAGCACAGCTAACCTGCACCTTTCCTGTCAAGGACTGAACAGAGAGGAGATGACTACAGCCAGTAGTGTCTGTGTGTGTGTGTGTGTGTGTGTGTGTGTGTGTGTGTGTGTGTGTGTGTGTGTGTGTGTGTGTGTGTGTGTGTGTGTGTGAGAGAGAGAGAGAGAGAAAGAGCCCTGCTTGCCTCCACTCTCATCCCCTCCCATTCTGCCACTCAGCATCCCTAGTGGAACGCTTCTATGCGGAACGTGTGTTTACTATCCACCAAGGCATCTGGTCTTGTTTTGTAGTCTGGCTCAGTCGACACCAGTGCTGTCAGAAAATGGGTCTCTTCTTTTGAAGTCCTTTCATGACCTGTGGGAGTCCAGACCTGAGCAAAGCAATGGGTGAAGTGATGAGAGAGATGAGTGTAAACCTGGGAGCAGAAGCCAAGCCGAGAGACATGATGACCTTGAGCCAGAGACGACCTTGAGATTAAATGCCCGAACACAGAATGTGTGGCCTTCAGTCTGCAGAGGCCGCTGTCTCCTGGTCTCCAGGAGTCTAGTTATTGTACCTGCTAATCTAGAAGGACTCTCGAGGTCTGTGCACTATAAGGAGTTTCAGAATACACATCTTTGTGTTCGGTGATGACTGGTGTAAATGTTTTGTTCATGTCGGATCTGACAGGTTTTCTCGAACTTGCCCAAGAGCCTGATTACATGGGTGACCATTTAACAAGTGCCTCTCTAGTTCCATGAAGGAAACCTGTTTATCTTAGTAAGCAGTGACTTGGCTAAGCCATTTTTCACCACAGTATGGTGTGCTTACCAGCATTAGAAAGGGCCGGTGAGCAGCAGTGCACCATTAGGTTGATTCTTGTTCTCTGGTGATGAATGTTGTTTAAGGGCTGTGCTCCCTGCTTTAAGGGGAGGTGATGATGGAGGGGAACTGCAGCCACTGCGGTACTGGGATGTGTTTAACAGCCTGGAGAGGAGAGCAGTGAGCCTAAAAGTCGATTCCCCAAAGACCTGGAGCCAAAATGTCCTCAGCTCGCTCTGGGCTTGAAGCCATAAGGAGTCAACTGCAGTGGTATGCAAACTATTTTATATAAGGCGCTGACTACACCTTACTTCTCTGTTCGGTCATATCAACATTTCTAGTGAGGGATTAAGAACCTCCGGTTTCCCTAGAATTTGTCAAGAGACACCGAAAGCTTTCCAAGACTGCTCATATCTGGTAGTTGTCTATTAAAACCTTGACAGACCGCCGGATGCAATTTGCATTCAATTTGGTTGGAAATGTTCACCCCTTACAGTTGGTTGAAGTCACTTGCATGTCAAAATAAATGGCAGAACTAGCTCTTTTGAATGATGCTACCGGCTTGTCTGTGCAGTGACCTATTGTGAAGTATTCCGGTTTTGAAATGACATGAAATTTCAGCCGTCCTAAACGGCTTCCATCTCTGCATCTATCTCCAGACAAATATTACTCACACTCTTGTCTGAATTACTCACAGAGACATGAAATAGGTGTCCTATGAAAGAGCAGACCTTATGGCGCTAGTAACTTGCTTGTGGAACAAAGCAGGTAGGAGTCATCGTGTTTTGAATCAATAAGGCACAATTATTGGCCATTACTTCACCCATTTTCCCATCTCTGAGTCATCGCTGAATAAGTCGTTAAGTGCTTATGGCCCCGAAGGGAAACGCATATAACCCTCTCATTATGCTAGTTGCTAATCTGTGCAATGAGGTATGGTGATATAGCAAGAAAGTTGTGCCACCATAGAGTGTGCCAGCAGGCGCTAACTTTGTAGAGAAACCATCTATTGACGTAAACAGAAGTGAATGAGATTGTCTGAAGCATGGGACACTGTGACAAAAACTGCACTGCGAAAAAGGCCACTTTTGAAAAGAAACTAATTTGTTGGAAAATTATCTTATTATATAAGCATTTTTAATTTAGCCGAGTTTATGTAATGTAACTTTATGTGTTTTAACCAGCTGGCGTTGCGTTCATGTTGGGCTCATGCGTTAGCGTCTCCTCCCCTCATCTTATCTCTCGGGCTGGTGCTTCTCTCCTCCAGCTCCTGGTGACAGACGCGTGGACTGAGGGTGGGACAGAGGCAGGTGATGAGATGAGCAGCCGGCTGAGGCGTGAGGTGGTTGGGGGGGGGGGGGGCTCATCAGCACCCTAATGTCCTCAGACAACATCCATCAGCGTCTCGCCTCAGCTAGCACTAGCCCAGCACAGCCACATGTCACACTGCACCACGCCAGCAGCTTTCACTTTATTATCACTACTCCCCTCACACACATGCTTCCTCCTGATGGTTAGCTTAGCATTCGCTTTTAGATTTATTTTTCTATCTCTGTCTATGTCCCTCTGGCAATCTCTCAATCTCAGTCTGTTTTTCTCTGTTTGTCTCTCTCTACTCTCTCTTGGACTCAACATTCTGTCTCTCTCTCTCTCTCTCTCTCTCTTTTTCTCTCCCTGGCCGTTGTTGTCACTGTCTTGTATAATCTCTTTAATCTTCAACTTCCTCTCTCAACTACAGCCAATGGGCTCTATGCACGCCAGTAGAACGTTCACGACAATGCCAAATAATACGGCTCACTTACTTCCGGTTTACTTCCTAGTAACTGTCAGTGAGACTTGCAAGCACAGATTACAGCAGAGAACTTCAACAAAGTAGCGTTACATAATGTATAGGCTATATCGAATCATATACTTAAACATGTTAAGTCATACATTCTTAACTTGGATGAAAGAATATTCAACCTTCACAGATACTAACGATCAGGCTTGGGGAGTAACGGAATACATGGAACAGCGTTACGTAATTAGCATACAAAAAAAGTGAACTGTATTCCGGTACAGTTACAAATAAAGAAGACGTAATTAGATTACAGATACTTTTAGCAAAAATTGGGATTATTAACAGGATTACAAATATATTTAAAAATGCAGAACATTATACCATCATTCACATGCGCACTTTACAACACGTCACGAGAAGACAACAGAGAAAAAAGGTCCATATGATGACCTCGAGTTCAAAAAATGCTTTCCCTGGCTGGAAATATCGACACTATTTTGTCCTCAAAGCTGAAAGTGGGAAGAACATAACAATGCAGTGCACCTTATGGTTACACGCGGTGAAAATACTTTCGTTGTCCAAGGACTCCACGTCAAATTTCATGAAGCATTACAGGCAAGACCAACACTGATAACGTCTACACAGACATCCGGTTAGCTTAAGGTTAAAGTTGGTTAGCTAACCTGTTAGTATTGATTGCCTACTAACGTTATAAAAAAGGGGGACTTTGGATAAAACACAAGCCCCTGACCGAAATATATTCGTGGCAGTTTAATTGAAGTTTCAGCGTGATGTGTGACTGAGTAACATCTGTTTATTAACAAAGCATGTTGGGCTATATGTAAGTTAAATGCGCAACGTTACCGCGACTTTCACTCAAATAACATTTAAACAGCATATTTAAACTATAATACTATACTACTCTTTAGGTCTGCCCTACATTTCAACTTGGAACCCGTAGTCCTACTGTCAGCATTTACTTAAAATGTATTCTCTTTATCAGTTCAGAAAGTGGACACTTGATTCATTAAAAATACTGTCTATGCTCTAAATCTGTGCCGATTTTGTTTTTTACTAGCCTATGCTTTGTAAACTGTGGTGTTGTGCACTTTCCATGTAGAGGAGGCTGGTTTGCATAATGACAAGCATATTTGTCTTTAAAAAAACACTCAGCAGAGGGCAGGTTTAATTGTTAAAACTTGGTTTCCTCATTTTCTTTTCTAAGGTTACATTGTGCTGTTGATTTACAGATTACGCTTAAGTGAAAGCCATCTTATTGATGTCTCTTTTCTGTTGTCTTCATTTGCACATTTGCCATTGAGGTAATCCAGGTAATCAGTAATTGTATCGGAATACATTTTTAAAGTAATCCTCCAAACCCTGCTAACGATACTATCGCTGTGGTAGAGCAATGTTTAGACTACACACATTAGCCTACAACTAGCTAGTTAACCGTGACGATACAAAAATACAAGAATGACAGTCTCATCTTCGTATTCGTGGATGTAGGAGGAGGCGTACATTTTAAAACCCTTCTCCAGTTTGCTACTGGGTGCCTTTGATGAAGATTTACATAATGAACGTCATTAATTGTGAGTTTTGACAGCTCCGTCAGGCATCGCGTATGAAACAGCGCTATTCTTTCAAAGTAGCGTGAGCGCCGGAAGTAAGTGAGCCGTATTATTTGGCATTGTCGTCAACGTTCTACTGGCGTGCATAGAGCCAATTGGTCTGTGTCCGGCCATAGATTTACACAGGAAGAGTGTTATTGTGAGTTCGGTATTCTATGGTGTGTCATAATATGTGTGTTTGGTATCTATGGTGTGTCATGATGTGTGTGTTTGGTATCTATGGTGTGTCATAATGTGTGTGTTGGCCTCTGCGGCACCATGTGTGTTGGGAGCAGAGCTGAAGGGGACGATGTGAGGAGAGGACAACTGCCGATGTGTGAAGACAGCTTAAAGTAACACTATGCAACAATTTGACACTTTTTGAGACATGGTTTTATAGGCAACTAGTTTTGGTACCATCCTCAAATTCATTTTGATAGCATATGGTCATGTGAAGGACAGATAAACACTGTCTTCCACACTAGCCATCCAGGATATGCCCTATGTAGTTCTGTGTAACGGGCTGGTACACCCTGTAAAAATGGAAGAAAAGCTTTCACACCCATGACATTGACAGCTAAACTGCCAAAAGACACCAGTTAGTGTGTTGGCAAGCTTCTATCAGTGTCAGCTGGGCTGTTGGTGGTGTTTGCAAGGTTTTTGCATGCCTTTTAGCTAGTTAGCTTACTAGTTTTGGAACAGAACTCTGTATTGCTGCTTTAACACTCAGTAGTGGAGTAGGGTTGGTGTTGGTGTGCTGGCTGTCAGTAGTGGAGTAGGGTTGGTGTTGGTGTGCTGGCTGTCAGTAGTGGAGTAGGGTTGGTATGCTGGCTGACAGTGTGAGTGAGGGTGGAGAGGAAGGTTGTGGTGAACTGCTAGCTGAAAACGGCTCTGCTTAATTACTGTCTGTCTGCGCTGGGACTGTCTGCCCTGCTCTGTCATCACACATGCTCATACTCTTATGCACACACTCATACTCTTATGCACAAAGTCATGCACACACACACACACACACACACACACACACACACACACAATCTTAAACACACACTCACTCACACAGACACACACATACTCTTGTACACACACACACACACACACACACACACACACACACACAAACAAATGTTCTAATGCTCATTACTTACCTCCGGAGACCTCCAGGCTCAAAATCATCTGGATGGGAAGTGAAGGTGGCACTCTGATGAATGTTTCAGTGTTACCTCAGGATCCTCGGTGTTCTCTCATGTGTCATGTCTCTGTGTAATCCACTGGCTGTCGGTTTGACAGGGATAAGCCGGAGGCATGCATTAAGATACAGCAGAGTGCAGTTGACCACTGACTCAGACTGCACCTGACCTGGCTAACAGTAACACGTTAGGGGTTAAAAATATAAGTTCAGCATTTCAAAATGCTTCACTGCTGCTTTCAGTGAGAATGCTTTTATTGTGTGTGTTTGTGTGTGTTACTGCTGTAGGCACTGGTGTCATTTCTGTAAATGTGATCTAGGCTAATCTACTACAAGCATGTCTGTGTTTGAGTGTGTTTGCATGTGTGTGTGTGTGTGTGTGAGAGAGAGAGCGAGAGAGAGAGAGAGAGAGAGAGAGAGAGAGAGAGAGAGAGAGAGATGGAGATGGAGAGAGAGAGATAATAGTCTTTGCTATAAGTAGTTATAATGTATGTGCGTGGAAAGGAATAGTGGGTTCCTTTCAGACAGCTGCCCTGTTGTTTGTTGATGATGTGCCAGAAGCTCTGGATATGTGTTTGTCATGAAGGCAGCTGGTATCTATGGGAAGCATGTGTGTGCGCGTGTGTGTGCACGCGTGCATACTGTGATTGTTCTAATGATATTTTTAATCACTGGTGCTTCCCCCCCCCTTTGTCCTGTTTTTTTTTTGTAATATACACACTTTGACACACACTCACAGGCACACAAAATCTCTCTGCATATTTAGGTGTCAGACAGATATGTGAGATTTTGTTATTATTGTTACACCTCTTTCCAGTTCTCCTTCCCTTTCCCCGGGGGCAGCCTTCACGTTTCCCTCTATGGAAAGTTGCTGGGTTTTTTCCACACTCCCTCTAGTTTTATGTTGCTGATTTTTTTCCATTAGCATGCGGTTCTCTAAGCGACTCGCTCGCTCGCACTCTCTCTCTCTCCTGGACCCCTGCCTGAGCTCACACTCATTCACACTCTCTCACTTTTCCTCCTAGTTCACCTCCACCCAGGTGCTTTAGATGGGGAGAAAGATAGGGAGGCGAGAAAAACAGTTTGTCTGTCCCCTGTGGCATTAGAAGTGTGTGTGTGTGTGTGTGTGTGTGTGTGTTGGGGGGCCGGGCATGAGGAAGCTTGACTACCAATCAGGCAGTAAGGCTTCATAATTAAGAGTGTAATTGCTCCTCTGTGAGATTGGACAGGAGATAATGGCCTAAAAGCCTGTAGTTATTGACCTGTGTGTGTGTGTGTGTGTGTGTGTGTGTGTGTGTGTGTGTGTGTGTGTGTGTGTGTGTGATGCCACTTTATTGCCTGGAGACCTGTGCTCTCTTTCTCTCTCCATCAGTACAGATGGTCCATATGACACCCGTTGCATCTCAGAAACAAAGATGTCATCTGTGTTGTAACCTGTGTTGTGAGAATCATAGCCCATGACTGAACCGACCTCCAACACGGAAGGAGGGTGCGCTAACAACAGGCCACGGTAAGCCATGGGTGCTAGCATCTGTCACTAGCACGTCTCCTTTATGGAATTGGGGAAGGAGGCTTACTCACTGCACAGCTCTGGACCTGCAGGCCGACATGACACATGCAGGTGACTGGCTGTGTGGGGTATGTGTTGCATCTGCAGGCCTAGTGCATGAAACCACACGCTTAAGCAAACGTGTGGGTGTTGGCTGGTTTGCTCTCCCTGGTCAGTGACCTCAGTGAGCGCTCTCTTACCCTGAACCAGTGTTGTGCATTAGCGTTGGAAGTCCAGCACCCGTGTGTTTGTGTCAGATGGAGATAGTGATTTTTTGTTTTAGTGTTAATTGTCGTTTTCTCGGAGTACACACTGAGGCATAATTGGGCTGGTGCTGTTGACAGCATGCACACACTGATCAAAGCTGGTGCGTTTGCCGTTTGTTTCTGCAGGTGCACAGAGGGGGATTGGTAAACACATGAAAAGAAGAATCACCGGCTTCAAGTGTGTCACTTTTTATTGGGTTGCAGCAATGGCAGTGCACAGCGTGGGTTTGTGGGTTTGTGTGTGTGTGTGTGTGTGTGTGTGTGGGTGTGTTTATGGGTTTGTGTGTGTGTGTGGGTTTGTGTGTTTGTTTGTTTGTTTGTTTGTGTGTATGTGTGTGTGTGTGGGGGGGGGGTGTGTGTGTGTGTGTGTGTGTGTGTGTGTGTGTGTGTGTGTGTGTGTGTGTGTGTGTGTGTTTGTGGGTTTGTGTGTGCCACAGGCCCTGATGGCTGAGTCCTACTGACAGAAGACATCTTATCTCTGCCTTTCTCCCTCTCACTTCCTCTGCGTCACTGGTCCTCTTGCTTTCTGACTACGGCAGAAGTGTAAGCTACTAGTTTAATATAAGACTGGTCTGTGTGTGTGTGTGGGGTGTGTGTGTGTGTGTGTGTGTGTGTGTGTGTGTGTGTGTGTGTGTGTGTGTGTGTGTGTGTGTGTGTGTGTGTGTGTGTGTGTGTGTGTGTGTGTGTGTGTGTTTGTCCTCAGTCATCAGGACACGAGTTACCAGCTGGATGCAGGCTGGCTCAGGGCCTGGCATTGCCACAGCACATGGTCAAGGAGTAAGTGGGCCAACACACATACACACAAACGCAGACACACACACACACACACACACACACACACATACACAAACACATACACACACATACACACAAACACACACACACACACACACACACACAAACACACATTCACACACATGCACACACATGCACACACACACACATTCACATACATGTACACCACACGCACGTGCACACACATTGCACTTTTACACTCTCTCTTTATGTGTGTGTGTGTGTGTGTGTGTGTGTGTGTGTGTGTGTGTGTGAGTGTGTGTGGCTGCCTGGTTTTGCACTTTGTCCGACCTAGATCTGTTTTATCCCCAAACCTGGGGACAAGAGCGCCTTTGTGAGCAGATGAGAGGACATGTGCAGCAGAGCAGGCCATCTCCACTTCACTGGAGGGGCAAGTCAAGGAGGGACACACACACACACACACACACACACACACACACATAAAGAGAGAGAGAGGGAGAGGGAGAAAAAGAGTGAGGATTTCTGTTCAGCCACTTTGTGACAATATGTCCCTTGTAAGCAGTGCTACACTAGCAGAATGAAAGTGACTTGATTCAAATGTCTGAGGAGCCCTGCTTCTGCTCTCAGGGGACATGTGTCTGTGCATGTGTGTGTGCAGTGTTTGTGTGTGTGCTTGTGTACATGTGTGTGTGTGCTTGTGTACGTGTGTATGTGCAAGTGTGTGTATGAGTGTGAATCAAGGTTATTATAGTTTTGCATTTTTCACTAGTTTTTATTTTTATTTCGTTTTGTCTTTTTGTTTTCAATTTCAGTTTAGTTTTAATTAGTTTTTAAAGCGGGTTTGCTAGTTTAGTTTAGTTTCTATTTTTTGAAAATGCTTAGTTTGAGTTTAGTTTTTATTAGTTTCAGTATTAGTTTTAGTCTTTACTGCGGAATGCAACAGGGGGGGCAGTCAGGGAAGCTTAATGTTTTTGCTTGCAAAACAAAATGCTCAAAATGAATAGAAGATACAAGCTACAATAAATAATATGTAATACAAAATCACCAAACATACCATTTAAGAAGAAGTATTCACTTAGGACAAATGAACAGCCATCCACAAAAGACAACTATGAAAGATGTGTGTCAGACGTGTGTCAGTCAGAATTTGCACATGTCCTGTTCAAACAGACAGGAGACAGCGAGACGGTGAGGCAGCGACGAGCTGTGCCTCATCTCAGATTGCGCAATCCCTCACAAACTGGGTTAAGCGCATGCGTAGAACCTATTTAGTTTCGCTGAGCTGACGTAACGCCGCTCTGAAAAAGCACGGAGAGGAGGCAAACAGTACCTCCGCATGCGAGAGGGAGCATGCGAGAGCCCACCGGTTGGATTTATGCTTGTTCTGCCGTTACACTTCTTATGTTTTACCTTGACTACGAAAATGGAAGATTCTATAGCTAAGCTAAAACATTTCTCATAACTGGACTTTCAATCAAAACGTGAATTGATCAATAATGGGAGACCAATGCCGTAGCTAAAAGGTATGATTCAAACCACGGGACAGAAGATAACTCGATCGACTTCTCACATCCAAAGCCAAATTGCTTTGTAAATATTTTGAACCTCAAGAATAGATTTGGTTTTGGACGTACAGCGGAGACCCTCAGGGGGCCTGTGCAACTACGTAAGAGTTCATATTCACGAGTGCATAATCACACATATTAACACGAGTTCATCACAAGCTAGCAGCTGCCAACTGTATGTAGCTACCTTACCTATGTGTGTGTAAAGAATGCTGATATGAAAAACAACCAGTAGTCAATGTGCAAGCTGCCAATTGAATGGTGATTTAAGCTACTGTATTGGGTTTATATATTTGTAAATCTGACTTTGAAAAAGTCAGTGCCTCACCAGCCACGAACCTCACCGCACGTTACTGTTCCAGGTAATCCCAAATAGGACTCTGTCGCTTTCTCCCGACTTTTGCCGCAATGAAACCAGGTGAGGGGCGTGTACTAAAAGTGGTACGACGGAAGATAGACTAAAGGCTATGTATGAAATAAATCACACCTCGTTTTCGTTTTTTCGTTAGTTTTCGTTAACTATAATAACCTTGGTGTGTATGTGTCAGTGTGAGTTTGTGTATGAGTGTGAATGTGTGTGTGTGTGTGTGTGTGTGTGTGTGTGTATGTGTCAGTGTTAGTGTGTGTATGTGTGTTAGGGGAAAGTGGTGTCTCGTAGGAGGTAAGAGGCCTTGATCTGAAGCTCTCCCCAGCATACCAATCATACACACACACACACACACACACACACACACACACACACACACACACACACACACACGTGCACCATTGCTTTACCCCTTTCCCTCCAGCTCATTGTCTCTCTCTCTATCTGCAGTATGTCATGATGGGGATAATCCAAGCCAGCTAGATGGCCGTAGCGATGTCAAGAGACAAAAACTTTGAATGACTCATTATTTTACATGGTCTGCACCGCCCTGGTTTGTCACTTTTACCTCAGTTTTTGATGAGCAGCTCTTGTCGCCTGAACTATAAATTGGCCTTTACACTGAATCAGAGAAGACAAATGACACGTCAATCTTTCACTGGCCATGTGTCTTAAACAAGCATGGGCAAAGTGCTCAGCACACCGTTATATCTCCTTAAGTCATCATGTGTACAGTTTTGGGGAAAGTATTTTCTGTATTTTTAAACACTATACTATTTTGGTACAAATTACATAACCATTGTTGTAAGGTCTATGAAATACCAATTACAATAGAACTCAGATACAATACAATACGAATAGTAATTCAAACACATATTTTAAATGCATGTATCAGAAAAGCTGCTGCCCTGTGAAAGAGGAACAGTAGGAGGCTATCGATTACTGTTAGCCGTAAATTAGCATGAGAAACACAGAGCGTTGCTCAACTTTAATTAGTTATTAAGCTGAGCATGCTTCAAAAGTTTGGGTGTGTGTGCGTGTGTGTGTGTGCGCGTGTGCCAGTGCGTGTGTGTGAGTGTGAGACCTTTTCCTGGGCCATAAGCACTGTGATTCTACATAATCACATCATACAGTCCGAATCATCCCTGAATCAGTTTTGACAGGAGCTGTCAGTGTTTTATCATGATTGAAGACATTTTACCTGTACATTTGGTTGCTATAGGAAAGTTGGTATTCTACTTTACCGCCATCATAGACAAGAGTATAGCCTTAAGACAAAGCAAAACACAGCTGCTTGAAACTCACCCAGTGACATGAGCTGGTCCATATCTTAGTTCTCCTTGAAATACCCACTACCCATGTGTCTGTCTGCCTGTCCATGTTTCTGTGTGTGTGTGTGTGTGTGTGTGTGTGCCTGTGTGTGCGCAGAGGGGTATGTGTTATGGAGGGGGAATGAGGGATGAGTATTTGATACACAAGGCAGCTTTTTTAGTGAGCCGACCTGTTCTAATCTGCTGAGCTCTAATAGAACAGACGGGTCGACTAAGGATGGACAGAGTCAGACCGCTCTGCGCTCTAAAGCAGACAGATGTTGCCCTCGATCCGGCAGGCAGAGAGAGAGAGAGAGAGATGGACAAATACACATGGAGAGAGAGTTAAAGTTGGGATAAAGCAATAGTTCGGGATAAATAGATAGAGAGAGAGGTGGTGATAAATAGATAAAGAGAGAGATCGAGGGAGGAAGAGAGAGTAAAGAGAGAGGAGAGAGGGAGAGATTGAGAGAGAGAGATGGGAGGGATGGAGATAGAGAAGGGAGGGGGGAGGGAGAGGAAGGGAGAGAGAGGAGGAAGGATTGGATGGAAAGAGGGGAAGGAAGAGGGGATGGAGAGAGGAGAGAGAGGGAGAGAGAAGAACCATGAATCAAAGAGAGTAAACACCCATGGGATGTGCCTTCCTACGCCCCTGAATATTAGCTCACTGGCAGCTGTGGGGAAGGTGCAGGAGGAAGCAGATCTGGCAACCGCTGATTGGCTCCCCATGATCAAAAATCTGCATTAGATCACAGATCTGGCAACTGCTGACTGGCCCCCCAGGATCAAAGGATCACATTAGAAGATCACAGGGGACCCCAGCTGACAGATTTGTGCTCTCGTCTCCAAACAGTGTAGGAGGAATCTCCACGAGGAGGCAGCAGGCACAGGCTGTGATGAACACAGAGCAGTAATCACATGGACTTCTACAGTGGCCTCTGCAGAGAGAGGAGACTGCACAGAGAGGCTGTGCCGGCCTCACAGCAGTGTCCACATATCCCCATGCTGACCACACAGCAGTGTCCACATATCCACACGCTGACCACACAGCAGTGTCCACATAGCCACACGCTGACCACACCATCGCCAGTCCCCAGGATAGACAGGGTTTTGCTCTACCCTCGTGACCTACTGCTCTCCTGTGGATTTCCACTTCTTGTTGTGGGGCTCTGCAGTGGTTTGAGGCGGAGTCCCCATGAGGAAGCCTTGCAGGCTCTTGTGTGGCTCAGGGCCTGGTTCAGCTGATAGGCCACATTCATTCCTGGTTGGCACTCATTAGGGAAGGGTGTGGCTGTGAAATACATAACCTTATACTCTGCTGACGAATTATACTCTTTAATATTTTTATAATAAAAATAATAATAATACAAATAATAATTATACTCTTTGCTGCTTCTGCTTGACATTATCGAGTCCTTTGCCTCGACCTTGGCCAGTATTTTCATGTATCGGGTTAACTCAGCGGCCATTAATCCATAAAAGCCTGGTAAGGCACATGCAGATGTAAAGCCTTATTATTGAACGACTTTGCATTTTACTGCATCTCTTTTACTGCATTTTACTGCATCTAATAGAAATAACAATACTATCAACAACGTTGTGTAGCTATCCAAATTTATGTGAAAGTTAAAAACATAAGTATAAATCAGCACTACAATAGCGTAGTATAAGGCATCAACTCGCAGACTATATTGACTCCCACCAAGTGGTCCTTTATAGTGTTTAATCAAGATGCCTGTTAGGATCCTTTTCATTTCCTTGGCTTTACTTCTCGAGTGTTGTTGAAATGGTAGTATGTCGAGCCTGTGGTGATTAGGGCTTTAAGAGGGAATGGTATTTCAGCTGCAAGGTCCCTGGCCCATTTTCTGTGTTGATGTGGGTTAAATAGAGGGTGATAAGTCACCATAAATAACCCGATGCATTGGGCACACGGGCAGGCTGAGCTCAGATTAGCTTTGCATAAAAACAGCCACTGACCTTTCCTACCTGCTAGCGCAGTCCAGTCACGGTGGCGGCAGGCGAGGACCTCGGGGGGGCCCGTTACCACAGCAACGGCCACCGTTGACGCTGGCGCCCTGAGAAGCGATAGCACAGTGAGGACAGGTCATGGCACTGATTAGTGGCGGGTCTGCATGGAGGTATCTGTGGGGGGTGTGGACCTCATAATCCCACTCATGATGCCATTCAGTTGAGCTGAGCTGTGGATGACAAGAGATCCTCTATCTCTCTCTCTCCATCTGGCTCTCTCTTTCCCTCTCCATCTTTGGCTTTCTTTCCCTCTCTCTCTATCTCTGTCTCTCTCTTCCCCTCTCTCTCTCCATCTCAGTCTCTCTCTTCCCCTCTCTCTCCATCTTTTGCTTTCTTTCCCTCTCTCTCTATCTCTGTTTCTCTCTTTCCCTCTCTCACTCCATCTCAGTCTCTCTCTTTCCCTCGCTCTCTCTCCATCTCTGTTTCTCTCTTCCCCCCCTCTTTCTCCATCTCTTTCTCTCTCTTTCACACAATCTATCCACCCTGCGTAGAGCCTTCCTCTGCATCTGTCCTATTTTTAGTTCCTCCATAATGACTCTCAATGACATACCCTTTAGGTGAGTGTGTGTTGCTCTTTTGGCAGCCATGCTTCTCTGTGTCTGCCCCTTAGTCTCTCTCATGCCAGTGATAACAACTCCCTTCTTCCGCTGTATCAATACGGCCATTCCCATGCCCATTCAGTGTTCAGTGAGTCCACACATCCAGCCAGCGGTGATGCCAGCGGTGATGTGTGTGTGTGTCATCTTACCCCAGACCGCAGATCAGCCAAGAGCCCCTCTGAGTCAACACACACAGATCTGTGGTTTTTTTACCACACTGGGAGTGTGTGTGTGTGTGTGTGTGTGTGTGTGTGTGTGTGTCTGTGTGTGTGTGTGTGTGTGGTGAAAAATAGCTGTGCTTTGGGATGACAGGCCCAGTCTACTCTACTGCAGAGGGGATGCTGGCCTCAGCAGGAGGCCTCATGTGCACCTCTGAAGATAGGACTCTATCTCCCTCTCTCTCTCCTTCTGTCTCTTTCTCTTTCTTTCTGTCTCTCTCCCTCTCTTTCTCCTTCTGTCTCTTTCTCTTTCTTTCTCTGTCTCTCTCTCTCTCTCTCTGCGCCTTCATGTCAGTCTGTGTTTGTCTGCATAGCTCCGAGCTACTCCTGAAAGCATGTCACACACACAATTAGACACACTTAGACACACACACACACACACATTTGTACTCCTGCACAACACATTTATACATGTGCACAAGGACTCATTTGCAAACAAACACACACACAGACACAGAGAAGTATACATATGCAAACACACACACACACACACACACACACACACACACATACACACAGACATCCTGATCTCAGGTGCTGTGCCCATTGTGTGGGGTGCTGCTGCGTGCATCTACTTGTGGTAAGGAGACGACACACTTTGTTCTTCCTGCAGGCCAAATCAGACAGGCGCTGCTGCAGGCTGATTACTGGCAGCACTGTTTAATCATGCCAGACACACACACACACACACACACACACACACACACACACACACACACACACTGACACAGAAGAAACAGAGGTGTTTCTTGGAAGGCAGAAGAAGGAAGAGAAGTGAGATGTTTTCACATCTTTGCGGTTTCTCAGAAAAGGCGTTTGTTATTGTCCTTGTGCCTCTCCAGCTATCCTCACTTTTTTCTTCTCATATAGACCACAAACACACACACACACACACACACACACACACACACACACAGATACAGTTGAACACATTGACACATACCAACTGGGTGAAATTCATACAGTTTATTCCTGTACATACCTACACACACACAGACACAAACACACAGACACAAACACACCACATACACACACACACACACACACACACACACACACACCACACACACACACACACACACACACACACACACACACACACACACACACACACACACACACACACACACACATACCACATGCACACATACAAACACACACAAGTTTATTCACGTACTTACCTATACAGACACACACACACACACAATCAGCCATATAAACTACGTACATTAGTGTAGAAAAGGTCTTCCAGGTCACTGGTCTTACTAAACACCTCAGAGAGAAGGAGACAGAGGAGTCAGTGGGGAGCTGCTTAGTAAAACAAGCATGTACCTACCAGCCCTCAAAAGCTGTTCCACTCACCATTAGCTCTCAGCCCATGGAAATAAACTCCCTCTCTCTCTTCCTCTCTCTCTGGCCTCCTATCTCTCCCTCTCTCCCTTTCCTTCTTTCCTTCTCTCTGTTTCTCTTTCATGCCATTTATCCCTCTCTTCTGAGCTTTGTCTCTCCCCCTTTCCTCCTCCCCTCTCTCTCCCTCTCTCTCTCTCTCTCTCTCTCTTTGTATGTCTCTCTTCACTGAGCTCAGCTGATTACCTTGGCTATTTTATCTCTGCTCGGCTGAGGCGAGTCATGAATCTACATTTTCCTGCCTCTTCCTTCCTGTGTGGAGCCCAACTGGCCCGAGAGCGTGAAGGCGCCCCGGCTTTGCTCACAGATATGCTTCATGGTGTTTACAGCATTTGGCTCTGAAGCTACGGCTTTAGTGTAATGTGCTATGATACGTTTGGGATCAGACATGAGGGATGGCTGTGTGTGTGTGTGTGTGTGTGTGTGTGTGTGTGTGTGTGTGTGTGTGTGTGTGTGTGTGTGTGTGTGTGTGTGTGTGTGTGTGTGTGTGTGTGTGTGTGAGAGAGAGAGAGATATGATTTGTTTGGGTTGTTGTTGGGGAAAGGAGAGAGGGAGAGGTGGATAGAGGGATGGAAAGTGCACAGGAAGTGAAAGTGCAGGTGGAGGATAGAGAGCAGAGGCCTCATCCATGCACACTGTCCCTCCCTGTCCACCCTTCCTGCCTCTATCCTGCCCAGAGGAAGTCCCACCCAGAGCCAGCACAGCCAGCACCAGGGCAAACCCACTGACACACTTTAAGGCGTTAAAGTGTCACTTTGTGCAGTTGTCTGTTAGAGGAGTGAGATGGAGAACTAGCCCTAAGAGTCTGCTGTGTGTGTGTGTGTGTGTGTGTGTGTGTGTGTGTGTGTGTGTGTGTGTGTGTGTGTGTGTGTGTGTGTGTGTGTGTGTGTGTGTGTGTGTGTGTGTGTGTGTGTGTGTGTGTGTGTAGGGGGGAGGTCCTTATGGTGCTGTCCTGCTCTGACCTAATGTTGTGGGTGTTTGTGTGTGTGTAAATGTGTGTGTGTGTGTGTTTGTATGGGGGGAGGGCTTTTAGAGCTATCCTGCTCTGACCTACTGTTGTGGGTGTTCTCTTCCAGACCTACTAGATATGATTTAGTCAGAAGGGGTAAACACTGTTGGCGTGTGGGGATCTTTCACTTTCAGAATGACAGGGGGGACTGAGTGGATGTTTTTGTATATGTGTGTGTGTAAACATGTTCTAAATAAAGTGTATGCCAGCGTGTATGTGTGGGTGTGTGCATGGGTTTCTGTGTACATACATGGGCATGCACTGTGTGTGTGTGTGTGTGTGTGTGTGTGTGTGTGTGTGTGTGTGTGTGTGTGTGTGTGTGTGTGTGTGTGTGTGTGTGTGTGTGTGTGTGTGTGTGTGTGTGTAATCTGTGCTGGGGCTCCGTTTGTTCCCTTCTCCTCTGCCACCTCTGCAAGGTCAGGAAGAGGATATCATAAATCACAGCTGTAAGTGGGCCGCCCGGCCGGCTGGCCAATCCGCTGAAAGGACCGCAGCAGCCAAGACATTCCCTTCATTTCAATGTCACACACACACACACACACACACACACACACACACACACACACACACACACACACACACACACACACACACACGCACACACAGCGGGCTAGCCTGCACCACATTTACAGAAACTAGAGGGCCACTCTGAGAACACAGACTTCGCCTAGCCAAAATGTTCTATCTCACAATGTTAAAGGAAGTGAAAGACAATTCCTGGATCTGCCCCTTGATCCAGATCTGCTCCTGAATGGGTTCTTCCTTGGCCCATGCTCCGCCCTCCACCAAGTCAAATCTCCATCATGAGAATTGGGCTGGTAGTGTTTGTGTCTGCTGACAGACAGACAGACAGACAGACAGACAGACAGACAGACAGACAGACAGACAGACAACACTGAAAACATAACCTCCTTGGCATGCTCAGGTGCCTAGAGCAGTCAAACGCAGTGCATGTTCTCTCTTATGCACTCAGACACACACACACACACGCACGCACGCACGCTAGCAAGAATTCTGATGACTGAGAACTTTTGCCAATATGTCACAGAAGCAGGTGTCACGTTGCACATAACCTCTAACTTAACAGGTGCACACATTCCCCTTCTATATCATGCTCTCCTTCCATTGAGCTGCATCTTCACACTACAGCCCAATAAAATGAACACAGTGCCATCATGAATACCTCGTGTGAATATGATCATAATAATAATATAATTATAATAATAATATATTCCTATCAACATTTTTCAACAGAGAATTTCAAGGATTACCCCAAGGTTGAGTCAGCAGTTGAGTTAAACAGCTTCATGGCAGAATTACTTGACAAATAAAGATACCAGCACCCCCGTTGATTAATTAAAGCTTATATTTCAGCTGACATTTTGCCTGTTCATTCGGTGACAGTAACTTCGCCATGTGAACTCTGTAAGCTATAATTCCTTTTGCTATGTTCACCGCGTAACCTCTGGTCAAACTCTTGCTGGTTTTAAAAATGGCGCTTGTTGTTGTCTTCCACTCACATTTCATTTAAACAGTAAGCATCCAACATCATTGCAAGCACCACCATGCAGTTTAAGGGCCGCACAAAAATACCTCCCCGGAGTAGATACTCCCCTGAAAATGGTCCTGAAAGTGGTCCTGAAAGTGGTCCTACGGGGCGGTTCCTGCAGAAACACACACAAAGATGCGGGCCACACTAAAGCGCCCCCCTGCAGTGGCGCCTATTGTGACAGAGATGGCAAGAGTTATCAGTGCTTCAAGAGGGTTTTGCGTTGCGTCTGAGATGTGAAGCAGTCTTTTAATAGACAGCGCTAAATCCAGACAAAAGTTGTGCTGCTTTTTAAGTAAGTCTTTATGGCAGCGAGGCACCTCTACTGCATGTGTTGTGTGGTCCAAACACTACACAACACACGTCTATGCCTAAGTGAGTCTTTATGGCAGAGAGGCACCTCTACTGCATGTGTTGCGTTGTCCAAACACAACATAACACACGTCTATGCCTAAGTGAGTCTTTATGGCAGAGAGGCACCTATGGTGCATGTGTTGCGTTGTCCAAACACAACATAACACACGTCTATGCCTAAGGCTGAAGCGTAATATACTCTCTGCATGTGGGGCTGGTGGAGCGCTCTGTGCCTGTCAGACATTAGTGACCTTATTATATGGGTTAGATGGGCTAGATGGTTATGAGGGCCTGGCAGCTGTGCTACATACAGGCTTATGACATGAGGCTGTTTGCACGTGTCACTGCTGTTTTCATCCTGTGGGAGGGACATCACAGACTACTGCTCTCTTCCTTTCTCTCTCTCTCTCTCTCTCTCTCTCTCTCTCTCTCTGTCTCTCTCTCTGTCTCTCTCTCTTTCTCTCTAAGTCCACTAACTGCCCTCTGTCTTATCTCTTCTTTCTCTTTCTCTCTCTCGTTCACTCCTTCTCCATCTCATTCTTTCCTTCCTTCCCTCTGTCTCTTTCACTCTCTCTCTCTCTCTGTCTCTCTCTCACACACACACTGGCACACACTCACATACCAACACACACACACTCTCTCTCTCTCTCTCTCTCTCCTACTTTCTTCCCCTCTTTTACAGACCACACACACACACACACACACACACACACACACACACACACACATATATGCATAAATTCCATTGCCCCTAGGGGCACCAGCCCCCCCACCCAGCATATGCCATCATTGCATTAAACTCCACTAACAATACAATAACCTTCACTCCTCTTCACGGCTGACCTCTGACTTCTCAAGTCTCTCTATTACACTTCTACACACACTTTACTCCCTGGCTGGCCTTGTCACTTGGACACACACACACACACACACACATCTGAGGCTTGTTCAGCACTGGCCAGGGTTCTGTGTGAGTTATGTGTTTCACGGTAGACAAAGGCCTTTTGTTCCACTCCAGTCCTCTGGTATTCAGAGTGAGTAGGCAAGTTAACTGCAAGCTTTTGGCTTTCGATTGCAGGGGAACGTGGCAGCTATATTATACTCTCTCTTTCTGTGTGTGTGTGTGTGTGTGTGTGTGTGTGTGTGTGTGTGTGTGTGTGTGTGTGTGTGAGTGTGAGTGTGTGTGTGTGTGTGCGTGCATGCTTGAGGAAGGGAGTATGGGGTGATGGTTAAGGTCAAAGCTATCACATACACCCACACTAGCAATCTTGTGCACACAAAATTTGAGAGCTGAAATATCGCTCCCACCAAACACACACACAGAAACCCACTCAAAGAACATTTCTGCACTGACCAGCAAATGCTGCCTTTCACAGCTCTGGCATCTGCTCCTCAGTCTAAGAGTCAATAACGGGACATGACTGACACCCTGCTGCTCTGGACTGACCATATCTACCAGCACTCCTTACCAGGTGACTCCTCAGGGACTTCAGTGGGATTGTGTGATGTGACTCACTGTGTGGACTGGTGTTTCTATCTCTTTTGGAATACAAGACATTGGCCCCAATCTACCTCACACACTCACATCTACCTCACACACTCACATCTATGTTATGCAGTGTGTGGTACTACACTGCCTTTCACTCTGCTACATTCACACATGCACAAATACACACACGTATACTCACACATAGACATGAGCATACATGCACACGCACACACACACACACACACACACACACACACACTCACAGTAATACACTTACTGTAACCTGCCAGTCAGTTTGTACTAGATGTGAGCTGCCCGGGGGATAATGTGCCCATGAAGCAAAAATAAACACCTCTGCATCCACGCACAGAGGCTGTGTCACACACACTCACACACACTCCCACTGACTCACACATACACACTCATCCCCTCACACACGCACATTTGCAGAGGCACACAGGCCACACTTTAGCTCAGGGCTCTGATCTCTGTCCTGGCTTAACCCAGGGATGAGATGCAAATGTAGGTTAATTCAGACACCAAGTTGTGTAATATCAAGTATGTGGAAAGGCCTGCGTAGAATGTGTGCAAGAGAAACAGAAATATCCGTGTGTGTGTGCGAGATTGAGGGAGCATGCACATGTGTCTATGAGGTATGGTGAGTGTGCGTGTGTGTGTGTGTGTGTGTGTGTGTGAGAGAGAGAGAGATAGAGTGAGAGTGAGTGAGATTGTGTTTGTGTGTGTGAGAGAGAGAGAGATCGGGAGAGAGTGAGATTGAGGGAGCATACATGTGTCTATGAGGTATGGCGTGTGTGTGTGTGTGTGTGTGTGTGTGTGTGTGTGTGTGTGTTTGTGTGCGTACGTTGTGTTTGTTTGTGAGATTGAGCATGTGTGTCTATGAGGTGTGTTATTTAGTAGCGCACAGTGTGTGTGTCCCCTGAAGTGCTGTCTGCAGCTGACATCCCCTCACGCCCACCCTGTCAGCAGCACACCAAGCATCACTGCCTCTCTTCCTGTCTGATGACATTAATGAGTGATTAGCAATGCGAGACCTACACAGACAGATGCTTCGCAGTGTGTATGTGTGCTTGTGTGTGCGTGTGTGTTTGCGTGTGTGTTTTCATGGCCGGCAGTCAACTGAAGGGTCATCAGTCCAGGCTCGTACTCATTACTTTTCATTTTCTATTTGTGTGTGTGAGTGTGTGTGTGTGTGTGTTTGTATTTATGCGTGTGAATGTTTGTTAGTTTGTTTGTGTTTGTTTGGGTGCTCGGTTTTTTTTTAGAAGGGTGCACAACCAGGCAACACACGGTCCACCCATGTCACATTGTAGTTTACACTCTACTATGTGTAGTAAAGAGTAACACATTCATTATCAGTATGTAACAGCACACTGTCACTCCATACTTACATCTACCCTAACTATACTCTTATCCCCACTCCATAATGATATATGATGCACTGTGCTGCACTACTGTAACTGTGCAGTGTAACAAGGGGGCCGTAATATAAAGTGTGTCTCAAGGCTAATCCAGGAGGGGTGCGTGTGAGGGTGTCTGTGTGTGTTTGTGTGTGTGTGTGCATGTGTTTGCGCACGTGTGTGTGTCTGTGCATGTGTGTATGTGTATGCGTGTGCGTGCGTGCGTGTGTGTGACCCAAAGCCACTCCAGGAAAAGGAAATCTTGTTTCCCATCCTGTTGTGTCGGGGGCATAAGGTCAGTACACTGTCATAAAACTGGCATCTTTCCCTACAGTCTCCAAGCAAGGGTGAAATACGGCACGCGTGAAGATCCAAATGTCATATTATAATCCTTTACGTGTGAGTGGACTCAAAGAAGCAGCAGAGAAGCCTGTGACTCTTAGCGGAGCTCCCCTGATGGCTCTCTAGCCGGGGGCAAGACACAAGCACACATGTTTGATGGAGCTTTCAAGAGCCTTTGTATCCGCCACTCCTTTAATAGACAGTGGAGACAGACATGTCCTCAGTACAGCATGCCCCTGGTCTGTATATCCCTATACTCCTGGCCGTGACCTGCTGTGCTTTGCCTACTGCTCCACCAGCTGATCCCCCATAATCCCCTGGAGAACGCCTCTGATGCCTTGTCATCGTTGCTCATAGCTGAGTGATGGGGGCCCTGCAACAGCTCTTCTGCCTGACGCAGGATGTGTGTGTGTGTGTGTGTGTGTGTGTGTGTGTGTGTGTGTGTGTGTGTGTGTGTGTGTGTGTGTGTGAGACTACTCCCCCAGTGTGGATGAATCAGGGGCTCCCTATGGGCTCCTGCCACAGCTCCGCTGAAACGGAATCCTCACTGTCGTCATCAAAGTGTGTTTACAGTATGTGTGTGTGTGAGTCCTTGGAGTAACCTAGCTTTTCTATAAATACACTACAGTTTTGTATCTAATGGTTCTCATGAATTATTCATCAGGAGAGAGATCATGTTTAAGGCATCTTTTAATGGGCTTCTTAGAGGAAGGACTATTTTAGGGTGGAGAGGGAAGTATGATAGCAAATGGCAAATCAGGGACAGTGTTTGTGTGTTTATGTGAGTGTGTGTGTTTGTGTGTGCGTGTGCGCGCGTGTGTGTGTGTGTGTGTATGTGTGGGTGTGATTAGGGCTGCAACTAACGATTATTTTGGTAATCGATTAATCTATCGACTATTTTATCTAATGATTATTTCCCATAGCAAATTAAAATACAGACTCAAAATGTTGGAATTTGAATTTCAAATGTATTTGAGTAACAAATGTAATCATAATACATAAATTAAAAAGTAATACAAATTAAAGTGCAAATATGCTTTTAAAAGTAAAGAGAAAGTGCAAATAAAGTTTTAAAAGTAACTCAAATTAGCAATCAAGCCTCTGCAAGTGCAAAATAACGCAAGAATAACTGGGCTGCAAGTGACATTCAAATTCAACTTATGAAATATATTTTTTTCCCACAATCTTTTGTTTGAAGAATGCTAAGTGGAGGAGGTTAACTATTCAGAACAAACGAAAATACAGGCTACTCTGATAATTCACTGATTTACTACATTGCACTTAACATTTATGAAATAGCGTTAGCAAGCATCCTCCATGAGACGTTCTGTTTTCCAACATGTAAGCTTAAACCTTACTAAAAGTTATAGATATATCATATATGTCTATGATAATTGCTGCTAGACACTCACTGTTCTTGTGCTCCCACAGCTCATTCTCTTTGAAATACTGGAATAGTGCTTCTTTAACTACTAATAATTGACCATCATTGAGAAAAATGACAACTTTTCTGTTAGCCATATCTCATATGCAGCAGCTACTAAAGCTAGCTTTGTTTATTGTTTCCATGGTAACATGAGCCGTCTCAGAATAATTCGCTTTTCAGTCGGCCATTTCTGATATGCAGCACATGAAGGTACGGGAACGGAGGGCAAAGAAAACGGTGCATGATTTGTATGCTAGGCTATTTGCAGATTCTGTTCCATTTTTCTCAATTATGGTCAATTATTATTAGTTAAAGATGCACTATTTCGCATATCCTATAGTGCATTGCAATGCCGAATGAAAATTACCGGTAGCTCTGCTAGCGTCTGCCCAAAAAAAATATATAATATATTTTATGACGCGTCGACAATAAAAATCATCGTCGACAATTTTTCATAATCGACATCGTCGATTACGTCGACTAATCGTTGCAGCTCTAGGTGTGATATCATAAAATCATGCTGCAACTGCCTTCATTCCTCTCATACACATGACTGGCTGTGCTACAAATGATGATCCTGTCTCTCACTCATACACACACGCACACATTCGTGCACACACACACACACACACACACACACATACACACTCACACACACAAACTGTTATTTGCTGCTAATGTGAGACTCCCCTCTTGAAGTCCCATAGTCTTTATGTGTTCAGGACAAGGGCGTTGCTAGGAGTTGAACACATTCGAGGCTTAGCCCAGACCTGTAGGGAGCCCGGTGGCATTTTTTTTTTATTATGGCAGCTACATTTTCACACAGTTTGAGACAGACAGGAAGCCTCTGATAGCCAATGGCATGCAGGGTCCGTTGTCTTTCTGACTCACATGAACATTACCATCCATTATACCACACTGCTTGTCTGCATGAAAACACTTCTATGCTTGGTCACACTGTCGCCCCACCCACCCTTGAACCCGGGTCTACAGGGTACCAAACCTGCACCAGGGTACCAAACCTGCACTTTCCAAAGAGCCAGGCTCGTCGGTATAGCAGTTAGAGCACATACTCAATCGTAGTGGCGGTACTCCGTCACAGTTACCCAGAAACTTAACGTAACTGAGAAAATATTTACAAGGTTTTTATACCCAGAAATTATATTACATTATATAACATCATTGTTACGTGGGGAGCCGTATTGTGCGCTTGTTCTCCCTACCGCTCTCTCTGTCCCCCTCTACAGGTGACCTGGTGTCTAATTGGGCTGCGTTTGTGGGTTGGCCTTTGCCTATAAAAGACGGCCATTTCGTTCCATCACTCTCTCTGGCTCTCTGGCTCGCTGGCTCTCACCCTTTCATTCCAGCCACACCCCGTCTCCGCTTCCGGTCGGACTCTGCTTAGGGCCTGCTGCACGGTGCTCCGCTGGCGCCCTGCTTTAGTCATTGTTTGTTGCGATCGTTAGTTTGACGCGATCTACCCGGTTGGGTTTAGTGTAAAGTTAATATTTTACTTTATGTTTATTATAGAACTGGTGGTGTCTGGTGGTGTGTTTTTGGCACGCTTTAAGCTTTGTTTAGGTTCAGAGTAGGGAGATTCCCGGAAGACTCACCACACTCCTATGTCCTTTTGTTTGAACGGGAGTTTAGATCCCCCTTTTGATTTCTACGCAGACTGTGTGAGGGTTTGCTTTCTCTTTTGTTATTCGTTATTTTCGCCACCACCATGTTCTTGCCTTAATTCTTGAGTTGTCAATAAATATATCACATTTCACCGTCACCATTTCTCTTGGCTCGTTTATGTTATGTTTGCCATTTCTTTAAGTTGATGGTATCGTAACAATCATACTGTGTGAACATCATAAAATGTGTTAGCCTTTGTTTGGTAAATCGAGGTTAAGATAGGCCTACAAAGAGTGATCTGGAGATCGATTTTAAACTGTGAGATATTAAAGTTGAGTCTAAACAATCTCATCATTTAAATCCCTTTTATCTGCCCAAATGGTCAGCAACAGGAGATAACTCTCCCTCCCCTCGCCCCCCCCCCCTCTAGCCCTGCCACTGCCTCTTTGCCTTAGCCTTTTTCTTCTTGAAAGAGCTTCTTATATCCATCATCTTCAAGTCTCGCCTTAGTGGAGTAGCTAGATCTGCAGCGTTTTTGATCAACGATATCGTATTTTTCTAACTGGCTTTAACGCATAGTAATTGAAATGACAGGTGAATAAATGAATCCGGGGCTATTTATTTGTATTCTTATGTTTGTAAAAAAAATAATATCCAGGCCTATTTATAAAACCTCCGGGGCTGTAGACCATGCTTCAGGATGACGTGTCACCCTACACACTCCATATTTGAGTCCACTCCTCCAGGGACGGTCCCTGCATTACGCTGTCCTCGTCTCAAGTGATTTGCCTCAGTGCTTTGTCCAGCACTCAGAGTGTGGACTGGCTGGAGGGCCTCTGGAGCTAAAGGGAGCCAAGGGGACAGAGCCGAGAGCCCCTGCCTGTGTTTCAGTGGTGTTGCAGGACTCCGGTGCTGAGCTTGAGAAAGGGATTGGGGGGCGATGGGGGAGTACTAAGCACCCTCTCCTGACCTCAATCTGCCAGCCAGGCTGGGCACACACACACACACACACACACACAAACATACACACACAAACATACACACACACACAGACACACACTCCTCTCTCTCCCCTCGTTATTACTCAGCTTCGGTAGAACCTCCCCGTCTACCCCCAGCCCCCCCACCCCCCCCAGCCCTACTGTCTTTGACGGAGTTTGAATGGCGGCTCTTGAAAGCCCACAGCGAGAAGGATTAGTTGTGGTCTTCAAAAGACCGCGTTGTCCTCTGTGGGCACTCTGGGAGACGTGTCCTCATGTGTCCTCAGGAAGATGCACCAGTCTCCTTGCCCAAGTAACCGTCCTCTCGATCTGGTTTATCAGTGGCACATGAGTGAGAAATGGAGGGGAAAAGTGAGGTGGTCTGGGTAATGCTAAATGCACACTCACCCCACCCATGTTGGCTTTGTGCTGTTGGGACTGTAGGTTGGGGGGGGGGAAGGCTGTGCAGAAGGGGTTCTTTTGTTTCTGTGCTTTGTGGACAATAGCACAGTGCTCAGCCTCTCCCTCCTCCATGCTAAACACGAGCAGAGTGAGCTCATCACATTTCAAGGAATCTCCCAAGGCCTCGGCCTGCTCTCAGAATGCCCGTGTGTGTGAATGAAGAGTGCCCCCTGCTGGCGAATGTCTGCCAGTTTATGTGAAAACCTCAGTCACAATGACAGAACATTTAGTTACCTTTCAGACATGCATTCATTTGAGAAAAAATGTGAATGAATGTTTCTTTCTTCCATTTCCTTCTCATTCTGATTTACTGCAGTTCCATCTCAAGAAGCTGAACTGTGTTTCCCATCAAGGCTCAGGCTCTGTTGCACTTTTATGGTCCCTCTTTATGGTATATATGATATAAGTCCAATCCTAACTCTCTTTTTCCTCTTTCAGAGGATGTTCTCAGCAAGGACGCTGGAGAGTGTGCAATCTGCCTGGAGGAGCTGGTGCAAGGGGACACCATCGCCCGCCTGCCCTGCCTCTGCATCTACCACAAAGGGTGAGGAGCTCACGCTCACGCTCCCTCTCATCAGTCTGATTCAGTCTCAGACCCCTCTTTCTCTTGTCTCTCTCCTGTCATTTTGGAGGAAAGTCAAACAGTTCCATTATTCAGCCAGCATAATTACGAAGTAATAATATTGAATATACTAAATTTCAGCTTGGCACATAGATGTGTTCTGAGTCATTGCCTACAAGTAATTATTATGAAGAAAAACCTAAAAAATCTCCAGAAGATCTCCACTGTAGATGATGGTAGATGGTAGATGACAATGTTTGTGTGTGTGTGTTTGTGTGTGTGTGTGTGTGACCTATTCTCCCTTCTGACCTTTTCTCCCTGCCTTTGTTCTCCTGGTCAGGTGCATTGACGAATGGTTCGAGGTAAACAGGTCATGTCCGGAGCACCCCTCTGACTGAGGAGCCGCTGCTCTTTTGCACAGGTGAGCTGGCAGCACTGGTGTCTGGGCTCCCATGGTCAGAGAAAAAGAGGAAGGAGGGTGCCCAGCTGCTTGCATAATCACAAAACTGCAGAAAACGGAAAGCTGCAGCTCTTTTGAAACTAGTTTTAAAGGTTGCTGAGACATGTTACTTCTCCTTTCCTGCACAAGTGATTTTGTGGTTTTGTGTGTGTGTGTTTGTGCGTTTCTGCATTTCTGTGTGTGTGTGTTTCTGTGTGTGTGTGTGTGTGTGTGTGTGTGTGTGTGTGTGTGTGTGTTTCTGTGTTTCTGTGTGTGTGTGTTTCTCTGTGTGTGTGTTTCTGTGTATAAATCTTGTCTATCTATTCATTCATGTTCCTCTCTTGTCCTAGGTCCTGAACTTCCTGGTGCAGACAGAGCGATCTGCTCCTGTAACAGATAGCAATGTGAATCCCTTTCCCCTCGGCCTGCCGCCCCTTCAGACTGCTGTGACACTGTGACCGCAGCCGTGTACCTGGCAGAGGTGGAGTCGGCCTCCACCCTCCACTCCTCTCTTCCGTAGCAACCTCTCTCCCCATGTCTCTTTTTCTCTCTCTCTGCTTTTTCACTTGTCACTGTTAGAACAACCTTCCACCTTCCTCTGTGCCAAAAACTCTCTCAAGTAATCTTCAGGGAAACAAACACACACACACCTATCTATGCTGTTGGACTCCAGCTCTCGCTCGAGGACCTCGCGTCTCCTTTCCTGATATGACGTGACGGGGGCCTCCATGTTGATCTAACTCTGAGGAGACCGGTGTCTGACTGGAGGTTCTCTCTCCTGGAGTGAAATGAAACATCTCTACTGCACAAGAGTTGATCTGAGAAGAGAAGAGGAGAAGAAAAGAGAAGAGAAGAGGAATCAACCAGTCTTCAACCACCACGCCACCATTACGGGTGACCATAGATTTGAATTTTTCAAGTGCCACCCTCAGACGGCCAGAGCGGCCTATCACTGACTTCACCTCATAGACAGAGCACCTGTGATTGGCTACTCTGCCTCCAGCTGGACAGCAGATCTGAGATTTCTCCCGCCTGATTGTACACTGGGACCGTCACTCAACAGGCGTGGTGTTGATGGGAAGAGGGGCGGGTTGGGAGCAGAGGGAAGGGAGTTGAGGGGGATTGCCTGAAGCTTTTCTTCCTCAGTCTCCTCTTCCTCTTCCGCCTCCTCCTCCTCGGTGACACCAGCTGCGTCTACCAGTGCCTTTACGTTGGGATCCACAGGGCCTGAGTTGCTGCTGCTGTGGCTGTGGCTGTGGCTGACCTTTAACTCCTTGACCCTTGACCCCAGAGCACAGGGCTGGGGCGACTCCTCTAGTGATGGAGAGGCTGCAGCACGTGGTCGTGCCCAGCCTTAAGTCAGCTTCTGTCATGTATTCCCTCTGTGCAGATGTCAGAAGAGACAGTCTCATGGCTGAATGTGACCCAACCCACCCCACCCCACCAATCTGTTACCGCACCCTCAAACACCCCACTCCACCCTTTCCCACCAGTCTGCAGTCCTCTCCCACTCTTCCTTCCCTTTCTCTGTCTTTCTCACTCTCTCTCTCTCTCTCTCTCTCTCTCTCTTTCTCTCTCTCTCTCATTTCCTTCCCTTTCTTTGACATGTGAAGATTAATAAGTGCCCCACGTTCACTTCCATAAGTGAAGAAACTGTTCTTGCCATCTTGCCTCTCTCTCTCTCTCTCTCTCTCTCTCTCTCTCTCTCACTCCATCCTCTCTCTCCTCCCTTCCCGTCCAAATGTCCTGACAGGAGATGAACAGACTGTCCATTAAAGAAACATTGGCCTATGGGAGCTCCCGTTCCCTTTTCTCTTTCTTTCTTTCTTTCTTTATCCGCTCTCTTTCTCTTTCTCTTGGATGTCAAAGCCCCTCCCCCCCTCTCTCTCTGCCTTTCTATCTCTTTTGGATGGGGAAGGCTTTCCCCCTCTCTCTCTGTCTCTTTCACTCTTTGTTGAATGGTGAAGCCCGCCCCCCCGTCTCTCTCTCTCTCTCTCTCTCTCTCTCTCTCTCTCTCTCTCTCTCTCTCTCTCTCTCTTTCTCTCTCTCTCTGAGTCTGTAGCAATAGCTACCTGGAGCATGATTCCTGGCTGAAGCCAGGCAGTGCTAAGGGACCTACTGGGACCTACCTACTGTTGCCTCTGGCAGGGCTCATTCTCGTCGGTCTCTCTCATCTCTGACATGATTACCAGGAGTTATGCAATCACCTTGCGTGTGTGTGTGTGTGTGTGTGTGTGTGTGTGTGTGTGTGTGTGGTTGTTATATATATAACATCAAGTATACCTATCTGTTTTACAAGGTGGGCTGAGTTGGGCCTTAATTCAGAATAGAGTTGTGTTTCATTGTTTTGGTTGTTGCGAGGGTCTCGTTCGTGCTCTGCTGTGTCTGTTCTGTAATAAATCAAAGGGCACCATACTCAATCAATCAACTAACTCCCACTGGTCACTGGGAAGGCAAGCTCAGTTGTGGTGTGTCTTTTCCATTGAGATGCATTCAAAATCCGGACATTAGCCGACCTCGTACACGATCAGTTGATTTCAAATGTCAGGAAACCCTGTGCCTGTGCCACAGTCTGGAGACTAGAGAGAAGCGATGTTTGCTAACCTATAAACACGGCTAATGAGAGGAACGCACATGAGGACGTTTCACCAGAGTGGGTCGCAGAAAGTGACGGGCTCCTCTTCTCCCTGTTCAATGACTCCCACATCCAAGCAGCGGTCAGACAAATAGAAGACAAGAAAGAATGTGAAAGAAAAAAGGGTTTGGTGTTTGCTGCCTTTCTGCGTGAAGGTGTAAAGGGGCAGTATGTAGATTTTGTTTTGGAAACAAAACAATAAATAAATAGACGGAACAGAAAGGTACCTAACCGCTAAACACCCTACGCACTGTCCCTACGTGATGTGAATTTGTGGTAGTGGGACCTAGCGTGTATGGATGAGTATGTGTGTCAGATTAGCGTAGCACCCATAGAGTGGTCACTTACCTGATGGCTTGGTCGCACTCCCTGCGGTTCTGTAGCTCCAGACGCAAACTATGGTCAGTTTTTTCGGGTTCAGATTCAGGTTTTTTGTTTGGTTAGGGATTTAAATCCAAACTGAAGGCGACACAAAAAAGAAGAAAAGGCTGTCCAAATACCATAGGTTTTCCTCCAGACACACGTGTGACAAACATTGAAGAGAGAGACAATGGGCCTAAACTAATTGTGTTGCGTGATGGCATGACAGGTGTGCTTTTACCAATTAGCCACAGGTAGTGACCTCACTAAAGCCCCACCTGTCAGACCTTACTTTCCCCACCACTTTTTCTTTTTTACAACAAAAACTACATACTGGACCTTTAAATACAGTGAATTGTCAAGAGAATGTAAATGTGTCCTCCTCCATGTTGAGTAACTAAGCTGTGTTATATGTAATGTCAGCTTTCAGTCCTGAGTTTTCAGTGTCTTTTGTTTTGTGTGTTTTTGCGCATATGAGGCATATGTCAGTTTTACTATTTTTTGTCAATGTTTTGAATTTATCATACAGTGCATTCCTAAGGTGTTCAGCCCCTTTCCAGTTTTCCACATTTTGTTAAGTTTCAGACTCATCCTAAAATGGATTCATTTCATTTTCTCATCAATCTACACACAATATACTCCACAATGACAATGCAAAAACAGGTTTCTGGAATGTTAAAAGACCTAATAAAAGACTGGAAAAAAAAACATTTACATAAATATTCAGGCACTTCACTTAGTACGGATAAAGCACCTTTGGCAGCAATGACAGCCTCAAGTGTTCTTGAGAAAGCTTGGCGCACCTTTCTTTTGGACGTTTTTCCCACTCTTCTTGGCAGAATCATTCAATCTCAACCAGGTTGGATGGGGGAGCATAGGAGCACAGCCATTTTCCCGTCTCTCCAGAGATGGCTGGGCCACTCCAGGACTTTCCTGAAGGGCTTTCTTGACTGTACGCTTTAGGTTGTCGTCTTGTTGAAATGTAAATCTTCACCCCAGCGGGAGATCCTGAGATCTCTGGAAAAGGTTTCCACTCTGGATTTCTCTATATTTCCATTTCCGGACTATTCTCCCAGTCACTGTTATTAGAAAAACTGTAAAGAAGATATTAATGAGGCGATGCTCAGTGCCTGGTTTCCTCCACAGAAGTTCGTTGGGAATTGTGGCCAATAGTTCAATCCTCGTTTCATCAGACCACATGATTTTGCTTCCCATGGTCTGACAGTCGTTCAGGTGCTTTTTGGCTGTCATGTGCCTTTTAAAGAGGAATGGCTTCCAGGCACGTTCAATACCACAGAAATGTTCTTGAGGTCTCATCCTTCCCCAGATCTGTGTCTTGACACAATTCTGTCTCACAGGTCTACGGACAGTTATCTCGACCTCATGGCTTGGTTTTCACTGTGACATATACCATCATTAATTTAGGCACAGGTCCAACCAAGTTGTAGAAGCATCTCAAGGAGAATTTATAGAAGTAGGATGCACCAGACCTCAATTGCAAGTGTCTTAACTGAGGGTCTGAATACTCATGTAAATGGGATATAAAGCAAAAAAACACTTCAGAAACCTGTTTTTGCTTAGTCAGTGTGGAGTACTGTGTGTAGATTGATGAGAAGAAAAATGAATTGAATCAATTTTAAGATTAATCTGAAACTTGAAAGGGTCTGAAAACTGAAGCTGTGTGTACTTCAGACCCTTTTCCTGCAGTTAAATCAGGGCTTGTGTGTTTCCTCCCAAAGGGTGTGACAGCTTTCTGAAGATCCGCTGCTAACTCCTGCAGAGATGATCCCTCCCCAATAAATTCACTAGTAAGGGCGAACTATGAGTGACCCAGCCAGCTCCTGAGGAAATCCAACAAGAGCTTTGAATAGAATGTCACACATACACACACACACAATCAGCCTGTGCTTGAACGCTGAGGGATGTTGACATGTGATTGTTTTTCGTGAGGTTGCTACTGAGTGGGTGTGCTTGCATGTTCCTGCCTAGTGGTGTTGTGTTTTATTGCTGATAATCAGCTGATCGAGTGGCGACTGCTCAGGGGGAGACGTGTGACCAACAACCAGTTCAGCTGAGTGTTTTACAGCCCTATTAACCAGTGAAATAAATAGTTAAAGAAGACATTTTAAAGTGCCATCATAATGTAGTTCTAACAAATGTCCTCTATTGAGAGATGAGCAAAGAGCTGTGCAGAGAGAAGCACAATCAGAGAGCTCCTGTAATGAATGTTATCATTATCGTCACTTTCGAGACCCACTGGTGCTCAATTAGGCTTAGATTTACCAAATATTTGCACCAGGTTTGTCAAGGCGTAAGGAATAACCGTTTCTGTCCCTTTGTCGGTTATAAGTCTTACACCTGTTGTTCCTACAGAAATAATAATGCAATGCGATTTTCCAGAAGCTAATGAGGCTTAAGAAAGAGGCTCTGTACTTGCATGCAAATCCTTTCCACAAGTTTTAACAAATCTACCTTAAAGCTAATCTAAAGGTATCTTAAAGCCTCTAAATGCCATCAGATTACATTATTAAATAATCGGCAGATTAGGCCTGTGGAGGCCTCCCTTACAGCTGAAACAATAGATACTATTAAAAAAAAATTCCGTTTAGACTATAATCAAAACGAAGTCAGATAAATAAATAAAAAGGAATTTGTTCCCATTAGTGTCAGTTTAAATGCATTTAAGAGTTATGACAGGAGGCTCAGGCCTTTATCATTTGTTAAACCTTGCCAGGGTTTGTGTGAATATCTTTGACTAGAATGATCCAGTTTATCATTATTGACCCATGTAAAGCAACAACAAAAAAAAACATTTTGTAAAATCACCCTTTAGTTTAAAACCATCAGGAAAGACCACTTTTCATAGGTGCTAAATCAAGGCAAATCTTGATCTTAGACTCAGAAAACTTCACAGTGTGCTTATACATGATGTGACCTTTGGGCTGTCCTCAATCAGTCTCTCAGCACAAATCTGTGGTATTGTCGATTGTATAATACTGCGGAGGGTCAAAGTGGATGGGATCTTGACTGACTGGTGTCAATCCAAGCCAAGCTTCACTGTGATAAGTTACTGAGCCCTATGACACACACAAAACACAACCCCCTGTCCCCCCATCCCATGACCAGCATACCCCAATGGCCTTTTCGGAGCTCCGAACTGTAATCAGCAATGCACCTTGGTGCTAGATGTGAACTGAACACATGAGAGTCCTATTTATCGCTTTTGTTTGTTTGTGTGTGTTTATGATTGTTCCATGTGAATGTTTATGTCAATGTTCACGTTCCCGCTGCTGTTGTCTATGGAAGACGGTATTAGATCTGAACCCAACTCAGTCCAGTTGGATTGATGACTATCTATCAGCCTACCTGTTCGGCGCATTTATCATTGCAATTCCCCACATAACTTCCTCTTCAGGTGTGACAATACTTGACAATGTGGAACTTGTGTGACTGGAGTCAGGCGTAACAGCGTTCTGGGTTATTTCCAAGGTGTGTTTGTGTCATGTTAAGCCTCTTGGGTGTTGAGTGTGGGGTTTGTGATGTGAGATGGGAGAGAGATGGAAAATAACAATGTTCTACTGGATGCACTTACCCATCCCAAGGTTCTCCATGGACATGCCAAGATTATCATGATTTTTCTGTCTGTTTGTTTGTTTATTTTTATTTTTTTTAATATTCAAATATGTCATAACATTCCATTTATGTTAAAAAAATATGTACAGATATATGAAATTAAAAGAGCAAAATCTTTTGAAGCACAATTTTGAATCTTTACAATATATGTGTCTGTGTGTGTTTCTTTTTGCAATTTTTAACATAATTATTTTGTCACAGAACACTGTTATCACTGCAGAAACTGGTATTTCACTGGTAAAAGTACAGGCTACTTGTGATGACCATAAGACATTCAGAAAGACATGAAGCTATAAAAATGTGCAAAACAATGATGCAAAAATAATTGCAACACGTCACTGATGGCAGTTTTTGACTCCGTTACACAATGAGAACAGAATACGTTTTAAATCACTCTTGTACATGATTTGCATATGTTTTTAACTGTGTGTACAATCAAACCAGCATAACGCTACATACATTTACAAAAGGTTTTTCTCAGTGGGAGCTGATACTGTGGGGTGAGATGTGGTCAGCGGTTGGATCTGGTTCCCTGCCAGGTGCATGAATTAAGTGCTCTGTTGTGCTCAGTGGAAGCGTAGTCTCGGTTCAGCCACAAAGTGTTTCTCTTCCTCTTCAGAGACAAGGTTTCCCTTCAGGCTGCAGGCGTTTGACAGGAAACATGCCACAGTTAATATCTCATTCGCTGTTGGTTACACGCTGACAGAAAGGAGAAATCTACAGCAGGAAGTTGTGTGATCTTCCCCTGCACTTGGTATGATGTGTTTTAGAATAAAAGATTCTACCTCAGTAGAATCAATCATTAAACCTGGGGTCAAATCCACAACTATCTAGTTAGTATAAAGGTCACTTGTCTATTTAATTGGGACAATCCTTCTTTTGTATACAGCACTCAAATGTAACGCCTTTATGACAACAATAAATAGAAGAAAAGACCCGTGACAGACAGTGAGTGTAAAAGCATATGAACACAGTATAAAATCTCCACCATGTGATGCACACGTTCCCTAGAATGTGAATGTCACACATGAACTACCACTTCACATATGGAATACCATAAGGACAACCTATGTCTAAAAATGTGGCTGAACCTGACTGATGTGCTTTTGTCTGTCAGTGAAATGTCAGTTAGATACTCACTTGATCTCCTTTAGTGTTGTGTTATGGGACAGGCCCTCTGACAGCAGTTTGGCTCCATGCACAGAGAACTGATTGTCAATCAACCTTTACAATTAAAAATAGCATACATTTAGTCAAATGTTATTTTTTTTCATGTCTTCTAAGCAAGAAAGGGAAAGTTTCACAAACCACTTTACTTATGTACTTACTGCCTCAAGAAGTCTGACTGGTTTTTAATGATTATTTTGATTTATTTGTACTAGAATGTACAGTTTCAGCACATAAATCTAGCCAGTCCAAAAGTACTGTATGGAATAGAGCAGTACAGTACACTATACTAGGTCAATGCTAAATGCTAGTAAGTATTAACATGCCTGGGAGAGGGTTTGATAGTGGCATTTTATAAGCATGACAGTTGATATTCAAATTCAGCGTCCTGCATTGTGAACCAAAAGATAGCCTTGAGTAGGGATCTGTGATCTGTCTTACATGACATGAGTGAGTCCACTGTTGATTTTGATGGCCTCTGAAAGATCAGACGCTGCTTCGTCTGAAATTTTGTTCCCAATCAGCCTAAGAGACAGAAAAACTGTGCTTATGAGTTTGTTCTTGTCTTTACAGTTCCATGCTCACAAGAACTACCTGACTACCACAGGTAATATCCCTGTGTGAATCACCACCTCATGTAGATGTTATTTCACCATTGTGATAAGTAATGCGATGGGTAAGTACTGATGTTAGCAGAGACTAAGGACAATCTACAGTGTAAAAGATACTGTTCAGTGTAACATAAAAGAAGATACACCTTCATAGTGGGATTAAAGTTAAGGCCTCAACTATTAGAGACATTTTAATGTCTCCAGACTTACCAACTGCACATGGAGACTCAAAGGGAAAAAAATGGCATTTTCAGTCATATTCAGGGATATAAAAAAAATAACCAGCACAAAATGTATTTACAAAAGAAATGCCCTACCAGAAGATGTGAAGGCTTGAGTTCTCGCTCAGCGCTTTGGCTATGTGCCTTCCTCCCTGTGAAGTGATCCCGTTAGCGGAGAGGCTGAGTGGGGAACAAACAACAAAGAACAGCAATCAGCCTCATCTAATCGTGCGTCAGCTTTATGGTTTTAGCTGAATTCTCTGCATTTGTCTGTGGTCATGCACAAGTTTGCCCTCATCTTTCTCATGTTTGAGGTTAAATATTGCACCGAAGCAATACCCTAGTAACCAGCTCCTCACTGAATAAACTGAAATGTTATCCGACTGCCACTGTGAAGCTTTTGTGCAATCTTTGTGCAACTACTATGGATTGTTTATTCATAATCTAGACACTGGATGTAAAATCAATACAATGGAATTAGAAACGTCCCTGTGAAAGGTCGAGATAGCCGTCACGGTTAGAGCTAGATGGAAACTCATGGAGGACTCAGGAGGTAGATGATGTTAGCAAGATGAGGTTTTTTATTTCCTCACATAAGGCAGGAAAACAAGGACATTACTAAACACAAAAATAAAGCAATAGAAATTAAGCTTTTTCCAAGACAAATAAATGGGCATCATAGCCTCAATACAAATATGCACAATAAATAGTCGACTATGTTAAAAAGGACCACATTAACTGGTCAGTGAGAGCTCCTAAGGCTTACGCCTTATTAAACACGATACCTCTCCAGGTCAAAAGTGAGAGCTCCTAAGGCTTACGCCTTATTAACAGGACACTCTCCCGAACAAAAGAAAAAGCGAGTTTAAGTAGCCTAGACACGACCTCCAATTGGCTCAAGCCAATTATTAAACGGCAGGTGTGTCATCGGCCCAGGTATCAACACCTGTGGCTCACAGCAGCCATACATAAACAAATAATGTCCCACACAGCTGGGAGAAACACTACACCATGGTAGCAACTTGGCTCGGTGACGGCATAGCCGACACATAATAAGGCAGCACAAAATACAAGTCACGCAGGTGCCCCGTCACAGTCCCTGTCAGTTCAACATCTAAGACGAGTCATATAGGCATGATGGGAAGTTCCCCGAGCTCAGAGACATTTGAGAACAACGTGAGAGCTTGTAGTCTGTCCCCTGGGGTAGGGAAAATGACTCACCTGAGATTGGTCAGGCTTGTGTGATTCCTCAAAGCCTCAGCGAAGGCCTCCGCTCCCTCATCCCCAATGGTATTCCCCCACATACTGAAGCATGTACAAACAACGTATAATCACCTCCTACCCTCTTCATTTGTGCATGTTTGGACACGCTTTTGAACAGGCATTAATTGTAGAATTACAATAATGTGAGTTACCAAAGGAAATCAAGTGAGTATCTATGACATTAAACTGACAGATAAGTTCAGCCACATTTTGTGACACACGTCGTCCTTATGGTATTCCATATGTTACGTGGTAGTTAATGTTTGACATTCACATACCGACCTAAATGCAGAAAACATTCTAGGGAATGGCCACATGGTCACACAGTCACACAGCCTGTGGCAGTCACCACTAAATATCATTATCTCAAATAAAATAACTATGGAGTCTCATTCATTCCATAAGTAACTCACATTATTGTGCCCACACATTATCGTATGAATTATTCAAATGATCCCTTATGACCACCACTCTAACTAAAAGGTCAGTAAGACATTGCAGTATGCTGTAGTTAATTTTGCACATGTATTGGCTGTGCATAAGGATTTCAGTTCATTCATGTGTGATAAACATACCAATACAGAACAGCTAAATCATAATAGCTCATCCCTGGATTCCCGGAAATTCCCAGTGGTTTCCTTATTCAGCTTTCCTTCAGCAGGACTAAAAAATGATTGACAAGAGTGCATTACCCTACATCAAAGATAGACTTGCTCTTCTTGATACCAGAGGCCAAGTACTTTCCACCAATGCTGGTAATTCTGTTCAGGCCGAGTCTTTGTGAGGACATAAAAATAAGTTAGTCATATCAACCTTGCAAGTATGTTTCATGTGAAGTACTGAAAGGTATAACAAAAAGATGGAACAAGTCAATGAAAACACAGCAAATTAAGACTGATCCTGTGCATTATCAGGAACTACAATAACGTAGTCACCAAAAGAAACACAAATAATAAGTAACATCATTAATACATAAGTAATACAAAGTTAATTAAGTATAAATTACTTGACTGTAATGAGCCGAGGACACTCCTCGATGATCTGGGCAACCAGTTTGGCACCTGCATCAGTGATGTGGTTTTTGTACAACCTGTTCATGAAGAAAGGATAACAGAAACAATTACGGTCAAGGTTGATGTGGGTCATGAGATCTTTATTGCATTTTCTAGATGGGCTACATTGACAAACTCTCACCCCAGAACTTTGACTATTTTGTACCGGATCAGCTCCTCAGCAAGAACCTCAATGCTGCTGTCTGTGATCTGATTGACACACAGCCTACAAGGGAAAGAAAATAAATGTTTAAATGTCAGTTCTTAAATAACTACGTGATTATGTGCAACTGAATAATTGAAGTAATGAAAACAATCAAAACATGCAAACATGCTACACCATTTAGCATTAAAAGCCCATTAGACTTTTTCCTCACCTCACCACTGTCATTTTACTGAAGCTTGGTCTGAGCTGCTTCACTCCATAGTCACAGATGTTGTTGTTGTCCATGTCCACCCCAAGGCACTTACGATGATGATGCAGCACAAAGTTGATAGCGCTGCAGTCGGCTGAGTATATGTTACAGAAGGCCAGCTTGAGGTAGTCTGCCGATATCCCCTTGGCAGTCAGCCGAGCCACGTCCTCGCTGTTTGTCTCGAAGATGCACCGCACCATCCACAGGAAGTTGGACATGGCGTGAACCTTAATTCCCTCTGTCTCCGACTTGAAGCGGGGGAGGCTGCGGAGGTGCAACTTCACACTGTTGGACAGGTAGGACTTGAGCACTGCTCGCTTCTTCTTCAGGCAGAGCGGAGGGACCAGGTGCTCCATCAGAGCCATGTTTGGTTTTGACAGAAGGCCGCACAGGAACAGGTTGATGAACTGCAGATGTGCGTTGTTCTGAAAGGGATCCTTGTCTCTTGGACGTGACTTGCCTAAACAGGACGCACAGGGGAAGCGGTGGCTCTTCCTGTACTCACACTGGGCAAAAAACTTCAAGACTTCAGTGGGCTCAGAGTCCTTATCCAGCACCAAAGAAAAGGCTGCCAGGAAGGAATGCAAGGTAACGTGGAGAAACTCAAAGGTCGCCTGGCCTCCACAGGCATCATAATGGCTGACCGGCTTGAGGTACCCAACCTGTAAGTCATCCTCCTCTAGCCCACAAGACGTCACATCCTCCTGCCGGAACACGAATCTGTTCTCCTCTATGCCCAGGAGGGCTAAACGGGCAAAGGCTGCCAACATTCTGCTGCCCGTCCTGAAAGTGTCAGCAGTACACCTGGTGCTCCTCTTCAACAGTCCTGGGGGTGAGGAGCGACTGAGGAACACCTCAGAGAGAAGGAGGAAGACGCTGGTGAGGGTGACACAGGAGTCTGGCAACTCAAAGTCATTATACATCGACTGGAGGTGCTTGAAGCTCTTGAAGATGATCCAGCAGAAGAGGGGAATTGAGCAGAGGCCACCGAGGTGGGGACTAGCATCCAGCTGCAAAGAGACCAGAGCCAAATGCTCTTTGTTCGGGAAGTGCAGAGCAGTGTATCTCTGCAGGTGATCTGGAGAGAATCCTTTGAGGATTACCTTCTTCCTGATAACCCTGCTTTGAACCTCTGTGCCAGTGCGGGCCGTCAGCACCTTCAGGGAGCCTTTGAGCAGTTTGCCACACAACAGGTTCATGAGAACCAATAGCGGATGAGTTCTTTCCTCTGGTGAGACCACATCGGGTACGTTTGATAGGTCGAAGTCACTGTGGATCTCGTCATAGCCGTCAAAGGTGAATATGATGGTCTCTGGGAATCTCAGGATGTAACTGAAAACCTCGTTATCTGGGTCCATGTCCGGGTAGCAGTTGTGCTTGAAAATTAGATCCTTAAGGGAGATCTCATCTGTCTCCTTGAAGGCGCTGAACATCCGGCATCGGAACTTAAAGAAAAACTTTGCCCTGGTGTTCAGCTCCCTCTTGGACCACAGGTTCTGGAGCTTCTGCAGCAGAATGGACTTGCCCACACCAGCATCTCCTGTGATAAAGATGGTCTCTGCGTCCTTATTGAACACGCCGTTATCCCCTAGAAGGTCAACCAGGCTCTCCAGATATCCCTGGCTTTCATTGCGGTCATTGAGAATCTCCATCTGGGTGTCTGTGTAGAGCTCTTCCAGCCGGGTTTCCTCTCGTTGAGAGTACGAGGTGATGAAGCATGTGTCACGGCCCAGGTCATGCCTTAGCTTTTCACTGTACTTGCTAACTGAAATGAGACACACCTGTTAATGCAGTGTATGTTTTCAGGTTGAGAGAGGTTCAAGAAATTCACACAGGTCACACAGGTCAATAGTGTTCATGATGTTTACATAATACTGGAACCCCTTCAACTTACTTGGGTCTGTATTAACCACTGGTATTTGTTGAAGAAATTCTGAAGGTTTGTACTCGATGTCCTTGAACCAAGGTCTGAGGTCAATGTACGCATCATAGGCTTCGTGGAGAATATGGATGAAATATGCACAGGCCTCCTCCCCTTTGCTCTGTACCAATTCCAGAATTTCACGCACCTGTACATCGTAGATATCATGTTAGCTAGACTAATTTCCTAAGTGCCATTGTACAGTCAGATCAGATCAAATGAATTATTTTACCATATGCTTATTTACTTTCATGTTTATTAACTTTTTCCATATAGCCAAATAACAGTGGATACTGTTTGGTAATGGTTGTGGGCTGGGTAAATCATAATTTCAGTGTGAGGCAAAATAACATGACTGTAACCCAGCTCACACTTCCTATGCCTACCTGGTTTGTTTTAGTGGTGGAGCGCTGTATGATTTCAACATCCTCATTGCACACGAACCCGCTGGACAGGAGGTTGTCCAGGATACACTGGGTGTTTTTCACCTGTTCGACGAGCACCTCGCGGTGTGAAATCAGAATTTTCAGAGCAGATGGTCCCATGGGCGCACCCTCATCGGAGCCCCGCCCTATCAACATGTCCCGTTAACTTCGCACGACCTGCAGATAAAAAAAAGTTTCAATGACAGGAATATTCTGAAACCACTCGTGACCTATAGGCAACAACAAATTGTGTAATGGCTGTGACAAATTTCGGAAATGAGGAAATAGTTTATAACAGGTTAAATCATAGGAGAGGACCGAATAAAGCTGTCTGACTTAACCCTGTTGAAGCTTTTAAACGTAGGCTAATTGCCTACTAGATAGCGAACATCAACCTTATCCTGGCCAAGCTGTCATTCAGGAAAGTTCGAGTTATGAACAGCTCAGACAGACAGTTATGCACAGCTCAGACCAAAACGCTATATGGGTACTTGTGTCGTAACATAACATGTGTGAGACAACATCAAAAATGTATTTTTCATTATGTGAACAAGCCTAATAGCTTTTTAAAATAGGCTACTGCATCAAGATGAGTTTTAGCACAAAATGTGTGTGCTTTTAGGCGAATCTACTGCGATCTAAAAACCTACCTCACATAAAATCTCAGGAATCAAAAGAAGACATTCTTTTAACCACACGCCGATTCACGAGTTTCGTAGAGCGTCAGTCAAATGAAAACAAAACGGAAAATGTCCATCAGTTTTAACTGGGTTGGGGCGGGGTGCTTTTACCCAAACTCCGATCGCTCCCAAAGGAAGTGAAACTAAAATGGAGATTGAGCAATTTCACGCTGTCCCTCGCAGTCATTGGCGTTTGGAGTCACGCCTACTTTGGAAGGAGCATAGAGCACCAAAAACTTGGATTCTTTGGAGAAAAAAATACCAGGCTAACTGCCAGGCTAAATACTATTAGTAGGCCTACAAATACTATAAAATATATTAACTAAGGCCACTTTCAGGAGTTAGCTCAGGTGAAGTAAAGTAGCTCAGATGAAGAGAATATAATTCACGTGTATTAACACATTGGCTACATGTCCTCCTCTTAATTTAAGGGTATAGTGATCTCAAAGACATGCAGGCACAGATACAGTTTCGACATATCAAATGAAATTGTGGCCCATAGCAGCAGGATTTGCGTAGGCCTAATCTTATTATGAGTGCTACGCCGGTGGTGAGTAAATGGAAACCTGGAAAGACATGGTAGTGATCTCACGGAATCAGGCGTATCTTTGGCTTTCTTGCCATTTGTTAAACATACAGCCACAAGCATTCAGACATCGATTGGAGAACACAGGGGGAAGCTCAGGGATGATTGATTTACATCCAATACAGACACTAGAAAATCATAAAAAAAATCATAGGGCATTTACATATCACAGACTCTACATTGCTTACTACATACGTAGACACTAACATAAGAGGGGAAACACAAAGACATGCTAAATGTGTGCATTTCAACTTTTACAATTTACAATCAATAACTTTCTATGCTAAGTACACTGGGACATCACACGACAGGCAACATTTACGGAACTGCAAGCATCACACGCACAATACTCAAACACCATGCCACACAATGAAATTAGATAGCTGATGAACACACTAGTTCTCCTTTTCCACCGCAGTCAGTGTCAGAAGTCTCTGTGGGGCTGTGCATGGCATAATGATGATGTTGAGTGTTGTACAGGGAATACTGAGAATACAGTTCACTTGATTAGCCAAGGACATAAACACATGCGGAGCAGACAAATCAGTTTAACATGTTTATTTATTATGAGGTCATATGACTTTCAAATACTTCTTTCTCACCTATTTATTACTTAACTTAGACAAGTAAGGGCTTGTGCAAATCAGGATTGGATTATTCTACACTGAAAAAAAGGGAGAAGAGGGGTTGTTGATTTTTTTATGTTTCTATTTAGTATATAAAACATAACATATTTATGTTCCGTCTCTAAACATGTATAAATCATGTAGAACTATTCTACTCTTGGGGAATGTACAGTCTTTGAGATTAAGTCATGTTTAGAATATATAAAATAGTTATGTTTGGTTTGAATCTCCGATTCTCCGCCCATTTTTAAGCTTCAAACTGCCATCTTTCCTTTTACCGGGTGGTGCTGGACTGAAGAGCTGATGCGCTCAAGGTGAATATTTGAAGACTTGTATGAAAGGTAGATAAAATGGTTACATTTTCCTGAAATTGCAGAGTTAGGGGGAATGAATTTAGATCCATTGCTTCAGTAGTTAATATCGAATAATAGGCTAAGCTCGTGGAAATAGGCAGGCCAGCTAAAGTTCACCAATGTTAGCTTTGCTAACTAATGATAACGTTGGCATCATTGCTAAAGAGCATATCATGTTATGTGTCTTATGAAATAAATGCACTTCACTTCATTTGTCTAAATTATATGTGCTTGTATTTATCGTGTCAATTTACCGAAAACACGCCTAGAGAGTTGAACTCTGAAGTTAGCTAATGTTAATTAGCCTTTTTGCAAGAAGGTAGTGCTGGCTTGTTTTATGTCGAGTTCGTTGACGTTATTCACTGTCGCTAGCTCGGCTAGCTTAATGCAGGTGAATTGCCAGTTAACTTCATGTCGGGCAGGTAGGTAAACAAGTATTGGGATGTGTGCATTCAACATGTGTTTTACACCATGAAAATCTAGCGGGCATTAGGCTGTTTAAAGTTTAAGTCCAGCGAAAATTGAACCCAGGGTCTTTTTCATGTCGGCGATCCTAAGGCAGCCATTCTAGGGTGGGGTAAAGTTGGTTTCTTAGGATCAGACATTCAATTGATGTCTTTGTTCTGGCACTGTCTTTTTGTAGCCACATCAATGCGAACCTGTATTTCCACACTGCAAAGGGGAGAGAGTCCCAAATAACAGATCTATCAAAACTGCACTGCCATCTTGGACAGGAGAAGTGTGACGCCCTTGTAGGTCTCCATCCATTTTCCGGGTGTGATACCGTCAGGCTACATTGTTCAAGTCGGGCAGATGTTCTGAGCGAGACTTGCCTCCAAACCAGGACTCTCTGCACAAACATATTCAGCGGGCAAGCAACCTGGCTGCAGTGCACAGGAGGAGCCTGGAGTGTTACCCAGACATTCCTCCTCCAATCAATCATGGCTGTGAGGTGGACTGGATGTCACTTCCACCAGCTCCAGAGGTGATCCTGGAGCTTGTTCACTGCTCCTGCAAAAAAAAAAACTGTCAGGGGAAAATGTACATGCAAAGTGTATGAGCTGCCATGTACCAACCTGTGCAAGTGCATACATTGTGATAATAACATCTTAGAAGAGGCCTAGGGAGATCTCACCCCTTGACATTACCCTGGTATTGCAGTGCTGCCAGGGAGGGGTGGCTCCCCCCCTTTCTTTATCCATTATGTTCCTTTAATCTCGTTGTGGACTAACGGACCTTAGCCTTGTGGCTCTGGTCCCAGTGCTCAGGAGATCCACATTTTCCCCTTACCTTTCCTTTTCCCCCTTGATGATTAAATATTTCTTAGACTATAACGTTTTGTGTTGCGTGGTTTATGAGTCTACCATCGACTCCATACAAGGTGAATAACGTTGATTAAACTTGACAGATACAAGGTAAATGAGGTATTAACAAATAGCATAGCTAACCGTAAGCAAGGCTATATAGTACAAACTACGGCTCGTTAGCGAACTAAAACTATTTACACCATCACTCGCGTATGAAAAAGACGGTTTAGAAAACAAACATGTTTTAAAACAGCCTAATACTGATCAAATTATTACTTACAACACGTCTCCGTTTCAATGGGTTGGAGCTGTCGCGGCAGCCGTGAAAGATGTCAACATGAGTAATCGGTGAAACGGGTGTCAATATGGCTGCATCTGATTGGTTAATAATTTTCTTACGCCAGTATAACATCGTGTTATTGGTTCGACTGATTTAGTAGGCGACTGTGTTAGCCGGCGAGTTTAACAAACTTTTACACTATGGGTTTGACAAACTCCACGGGAAACTGTCCTGGCAACAACTGGTTTATCGTTAGAAATTATATAACCATCCCAACTTTAGAAATGCAGGTCCTCCTAAATTAAAATGCAAAGTTGAACAGATACGAGGCTTCGGCCCACCACCTATATGGAACGCGACCTTCCTAGTCAAAATCGCGTTGTTCTCCCGCCCAATTTCTCAACAAGTGCCTTTCATATTGACATAGGTCTAAACCTTATTACTACTATTACAGATTTTTTGATTTTGTGCATTAAAATAACACCTTCTCCCTCTTTCTCTCTCTCTCTCTCCCCAGTGAATGTGGCAGTGTAAGGGGTGTCCAGTAGCTGTTGCAAGTAGGCATGACTTGCTGAACCACTATAAGCTCAAACATCAACTCTGCATCATACTACAGTACTCCTGCCTCCATATGGGCTGGATGAGGACAGTGCCTATTATTTTGTTGACACTCTGCATCACACTACAAACAGTACTACTGCCTCCATATGGGCTGGATGAGGACAGTGCCCATTCTTTTGTTTGACACTCTGCATCATACTACAAACAGTACTCCTGCCTCCACTGGGAGGGAGTGCCTTTATGAACACTATGTGTAACATGTTCTGTTTCTGTTACAAGGTAATTCACTGCTGTTGTACCTTTATTATGTTATGTCACGCTTACACATTCAGACAGCTTTTTCAGGAGGGTGACATTTCCACTAGTTACTGATTTTTTTTAATTATGTTTGGTTTATATATTACAGTAACTGTAAATCTAAACATGTTTGAATGCGTTCTCTTTTCAACATTCTGTAATGTGCAGCTGTTTTTAGGTGCAAGTTCTTATGTAGATTATCACAAGGGCATTACAAAACCCACCACGGAAGAAGAAAGCATAAAAGTTCAAGGGAAATGGCTGCTCTGTTCAGAGCAAAAAAAAAAAAAAACTTCTGAGATATTAGTTTTTGACGAAAACAATGTGTGTGTGTGTGTGTAAAACCTCTGCAATAGTAGGTCAATCCTTTGTTTGTGTGCAAGTGAGTGTGATTGTGTATGTCTGTGAGCAAATTAAAGTGTGTGGGAGTGTATGAGTGGGTGTGCGGGTGCATTAGTATTGTGTGTGTGTGTGTGTGTGTGTCTCAGTCTGTGTGAGTAGTTTTGAACATGACTTCGTTTGCAAATGTTTGCATTTTGAGAGATAATAAAAAAACATTATTGAACTCTGACACCCTTGCATTCTCTCTAAAAATGTAAATTTAGTTGATGCCTTGGTAAGTATTAATTGGAAATGCCTACTGACATATAATATAATAATAAATAAATAATGTTGGTTTATCATGAAGTAATTATATATACTAAACATAAAATAAATACGGTAGATTAACATGAAATAATCATGTTTGTTTTGGGGAGCAGAATTATGTTTATCTGACATGAAAAAATACTTTTTAGGAAACATGATATTAACATGTTTATCTGACATGAATAAATACTTTTTAGGAAACATGATATTAACATGTGCAACCGATGTACAAGTTTTTTTTCATGTAAATCTGAAAGAGTTTTTTTTTCAGTGTATCATCCAATGATGGGTAATTGAAAGCCAATAAAGGGACAAAACTGGAGTCACACAGAGCACTGTGATACAGTTACACAAATGTCTCAACAACATATTCCTTGGACGTTGGTATGGGGAGTGAAGGGCGGAGGGAATGCTGGGGGATTGGCTAAGGCTCTTCATTCTCTGTCTGCTCTTCCACCTCCTCCTCTTTGACACCAGCTGCATCTGCCAGTGCCTTTATGGTGGGATCCACAGGGCCTGAGTTGCTGCTACTGAGGATGATCCCTGACTCCTGAGGCTATAAGTGGGGTGACTCCTCTAGTGATGGAGCTGAGGCTGAAGTACATGCCTAGCTTTTGAGTCAGCTGCTGCCATGAATCTCCTCTGTGCAGATTTCAGAGCTCTAGCTCTAGCAAGAGATTTCAGCTGAAAAATCTAATTTTACAGTCAACCTGGCATTCACAGAGAAGCTAAGTCATTATTTGTAATTTGTCATTAGATGCCCGTCTTTTGTGAGTCAGTGGGTTTAGCTCTATAGTACTGGTTGACCTGGTATTTGTGAATGAGTGGGTTTAGCTCTATGGTAATGGCTGGCCGGTTGAATTGATACTGCTGAAAAGGATAAGCATGACCATCAAACTGAACCATTAAATGGTTAAATAAAATAACTGTAATAATTACAAAAGAAAAAACAGTTCCATCATCATGTAGTTATAACAAGCTGCTAACAGGTTTCTCTATTGAGAAATGAGCAGAGAGCTGTGCAGAGATAGCACAATTAAAGATCTCAGTTATCACTGATCATCACTTTTAAGACCCACTGGTGCTTAATTGGGCCCAGATTTACTCAATATTTGCACCACATTGTATCACCAAAATGCACTGTTTAGTGAGGTAGCTTGCTTTTATCAGTGCCAACACATCATGTGACAGACAAAACACAACCCTCCCACCCTGCTCCAACTCCACAAACAAACACACGCACGCACACAAACAGAATTTCAAAGCCAGCATACTACAAAGGCCTTCATGGCTCAGTGATACACAGACTCTTGGGTGTTAAGCGTGGATAATGTAATGTCCTGGATGCCCTTACCTACCTACTTTCTTTTTTCATTAGTTTTGTTAAAATTCAAATTAATCTCATAACATTCCATTTGTGTGTAATGTAGCCTACAGATACCCTATATGAAATTAAAGGAGCAAATCCTTTTGCCTTTTCTAAAATTGTACAGTGTATGTCGTGTTTCTTTTCATGTTTCACCAGTTTTTTTGTGTCACATTAAATAATTAAATATTGTGTCATATTATAATAATTATAATATTTGAAATAAATGTCAGTGACCACTGGCAGCAAAAAAAAGAGCTTCAAGTTAGTCAGTTATAGTTCTTCAGGTAAAGAAAATCACAGTTGTACATGCTTTCCATGCGTTTTAACTGTGCATTCAATCACAATAGCGTAATACTACATGAATATGTCGATAACTCGGTGTGCATTGGAACATGCTATGTGTGCACGATTTAACAACACGACTGTGACCGTACTACGCAATCCATCTTCAACCAATCCAGTTTTTATTCTCTCTGACGCAGTTAAACCAATAAACATTCAGCTGTGTCCCCGCTTGATGTCGCGGGAAACTCATCGTTCTGAAGGTGTACTCAGTTAGCGTTATTTTAAATCAAGTCCTGGTAAAAGAGAATTAATATTGGCTGGTTTCTTGAATATCATGATGAATACATCCTAATAGTCTCTGTCTTCAGTACATTTTCATTTCATAAAGTAAGTGCATTAATTATTCGAGGTAGCTAGTTTACATCGCTGTCAGATTAAGTTGACAGGCTAACGCCAAATTGTTGGCACTCAGTTAATTGAATGTCTACCACAAGCGTTTACAACAGTTTGCACCCATTGTCTAACTATAAACATTAACCTTAGGTCAGATTACACGAGGTTGAGGAATATAACCGGGCATTTGTGTTATTCTTTATTATCTAGATAGCCTGCTAATACAATAAGTAGTTTGTATCAACATTAGCTTGCTGGCTAGGTAGCTAACTGCAGTTTCTCTATGCCTCATAGTAACGGTAGCTAGCTTAGCTATCACTAGCTTCCTTCGCTACCATGACGACCAGTCGGATAGGTAGCGTATCTAGCTACATAGCTACCTTAAGATAACTTACTTTAAGGTTACCATTGTGCTACATAACTAGATGACCAGTTATCTAACTGTCAGTGCTAGCCTAATCCTGTGTTCTCAGGGATGGCAGTGTAAACAAAAGTCCCGATACGTAACCACGACTCGGTGGCTAACGAACCTATCGATAGCCTGCTAACTGTGCGACACAATAATTGCTAGATTAGGACAGGTTAAGAAGATCAGTCTTGACATTTTGAATCAACAGTTTGCTAGCTTTGGCTGGCTGTGTTCATTGAAGAGTCATGTCTCGTCGCCTGACAACAGAAGAGCTGGACCTTCAGTTTGAACAGTTCCTGAAAGAGGTCAGTGAGGTTAACTGAAATCACACTTGAAGTTACCTGCACCTAACATCTAGATGTTGTCCTGCTAATTAAATTCAGAAGCACTATATTTAGAGTCTTTTGAGTTGAGAATCCACTGTTGATTACAGTGGCGTGTACCTAACCTGTTTTCTGTAGATAAGGATTATATATTATATATCACTTCAACATCTATGTCTTACAAGTTGATGTGAAAACCTGTATTGCCATTTTAGCAAATAGTTATTAAAGTCCGGCTCAACACAGAACACTTAACACTGTTCTATGTAATCTATGTGATCAATTCTATGTATGTTATACTTGTGGTTATAATGCCTCAGAAATGAAATGAAACAGCTGTGGGGATCACACCTGTCTTCGTTTGCTTACACAGTCAGTGTCAGATGACTCTGTGGAGTTGGGCTCCAAGCATCCCAGTGTGCTGGACAGCCTGGGCAAACCACCACCCCCACGGGCAGAGAGGCAGAGGGCTCCACCTGCTCGACCCTGGTGGCAGGATGATGACGATGATGGTTTTGGTGAGTGTTCAGCTCATTTTGGTGTTGCATTCTTAACATAAACAGATGTGGAGCATGTCAACTAACCAGTTGAATATGCTCATGTATTGATTGAGAAATGGGAGGTTATCTTAATTTTCTTCATTTATTTCTTGATTTATTGATAACACTGTGTTGTGAGTTTAAACAGTTGATTGGTTTCATTTTTTTCGTTCCATTGTTCAGAGGATTTGTATAGGTCATATACTGTAGATTTGTTGTTTTTGTCTGGTGAATAGAGCTGGGGGTGTAGTTTGACTGGTTCTCCACTTGAGAGCACCATCCTCAAAAGTGTTGCACACAGAGCACCCTAATACAGCCAAGCAAATGTCATGCAATCACTCTGCATAGATTGCATAGAGAAAAACAAAAACATTTTTTTATGGATAAACACAATGACATTAAAACATATTTTTATAGATAATACATATGTGGTAGTGGGTCCCACACAGGTTTCACAAACATGTTTTTGATATATTGGTTTCTGGGAACAACATGTTAATAGCAAGGTACTGTTTTCCTTTGCTGTTCACTCTTTCTTTTTCCATTTCTGTGCAATCTTATAGGTATAAGTATAGGTGTTGTTGTCTGTTTTAGCCCTGTGCCATTAGCATTCCGTGGAGATGCACTTTTCTGCCGCACAAACACTGAAAGCAACTACACACACACACACACACACACACACACACACACACACACCCTTGAATGAGTCATGGCTTGACCTCACCTCAGCTGCAGTTTGGTTTGCCAATCATGAATGATGCTCATGTCATACACTCATATGCAGTAAGCGGATATTTTCCATCATTGACTCAATGTTTTGAACTATGACTATCGGCTCTCTCCATGCCCTTACAAATGCATAATCTAGAAGCTGTTCTGTGTTTTTAATTATTAAAAAACTAAAATGAAGGAATGAAAATGAAATACTACTGAATGTCATCATTACAAAAATTCAATTATAATGACATTTTACGACCCTGTCCGTCAAAATTGTGGACATCACAACCTCTGCACGCACCCACCCTTATACGAGTCATGGCTTGGCCTTACCTCAGGTGCCGTTTGGTTTGCCATGGAGACAATCATGGATGATGCCTGCTCATGTCTACACCGCACACACACAATGGCACACGGCCAGTTTAATCACCCATCTTGGCCAAAGTTGACCTTTTCCTACTCGGTCATCTCAAAACAGCATTTTGCCAATTTTGGTCTAATTTTCTCCCTTTTCAATGTGTTTTATTTATATCTGTCTGTTACATTGTTTGTGTTTTTGTTGTTGTTGCTGTTTAAACACAAGCACAGTTTAAAAAGATACTTTCTTCCCTTTCCCTGCGTTTCCTGGTCTCTTTTGTCTTTCTTTATCTCTGCTGTTGTTCCCAATCTTCTGTCTTCTATTTTCTCCCCTCACGCTGTGTCTCAGAGAAGCCTGTGAAACGCAGGTTTCTGAAAGGCAAAAAGCCCAGCGTGGAGGAGAACCAGCCCAATGAGATCCCAGAGGAGGGTACCCACCAATCACACTCTCTCTCTCTGTTCCCCACTAGTGAATCAGCCTGTCAGTTCCTGCAGGTTCCCTCCGGCAGGTAGTTTAGTCGGAACTGTAGTCCCTGTAGAGTGCAGCTTGTCACAAAGAGTGGCCATTTCACCACATGCACTCCAGTGCGTTTAGTTCCTTTCTGCAGTCAAGCGAAAGCTCTGGTCTGACTCTGATATTGGCTGTTGCAAGGTGATTTTGGTATATTTTAATATCGCACTGCAGTTTCTCCCCTGCGCTACTTGGGGCTGAGCTACTCCATGCACACACTCACACACACACACACCATTGTTACTGTAAGTAAGTGTGATTTAAAACTTTCACAAGTTAAAAGCCAATACACGTGTCCAACAAGCATAAACATGTAGAAAACAATATTTTATTCTCTTCTCTCTTATCCACCACTACTATATTTTACATAAGTACAGTCCGCTAGCTCAGTTAATAGCGAACAAGCTGAAACGAAAGCTGTCTGTATGTAGTCTAACTGTTTAGCTTAGTTTGCCACTTATCTTCAAATTTGGCCAATTCTTGTATACTGAGATAAAGCAGCCCCTCCTCCCTCGGCCAGCGGTACCTGCAGCAGCAGAGAGTCACATCAGCAGCAGAGTGAGGAGCACAGAGGACAGGATACTTTGAAGTCAGGAATATGATTTATTTTATTGACGTTTTGAGGTTTGTTTACAGTGGAGTTGATCATTGAGTTTATATAGTGACTTTACATTTGTAAACATTACTGTTGCTGCTCTGGAAACAACATTTAGTGATATTTAAATTATTCAATTCTTATCCTCTTTTGAATTGATTTAGTCTCCCTATTGATGGCACAAGTTCATATAGATTAATTTCCCTACTTGTTTTTCACGTATATGACAAGTATGACGAATATAGAAGAAACTACTTTAGAAATTAGGCCTATTAGCCTTTAGCCTTTGTGTATGTAATTGGTACCCACAACCATCCCTCCACTTCAACCTAAGTATGCTCAGGGCAAGCAACTGAGTTAGAAGTGAAATGTAGTATTCCACCCAGTCAGTAGTTTAGGCATCCCTTCTGCTGAGCTGTTGTTGTCGTTCCTTCAGTGCTCACGTAAACTCTTTCTTTACTGGCTTATTTCTGCATGCCCAGTTTGGCTAACATTCTGTCCTCTCCTGTTTTCCCTTTCTTAACTTTCTCCACCTCCCTCTGCACTGCTTGTTACCCTGGGTGAAAGCTGTCACTAAGCCCATACCCAGACCACGCACCAGAGCCTCTCCGAGGCCCAGCCAGCCAGTCGCGACCCCCAGTCCTCCTCCTGAGTCCTCCCAGGCAGACACAGACAGGCCAGAGGCACCGGCCCCATCATCGCAGCCAGCGAGCTCCGTGGCCTCGCATTACGATTCCCAGAATGCCTCAGCACCGGACAGTCCACAGCCCTCAGGACACCGTTCGCAAACTGCATCAGCAGTTTCCAGTCCTTGTGCCCTCAGAGAATAGTTCCCACAGTGCACCAAGACGCAGAGGCCGCCAGACATCTCATGACTCCTCTGACAGAATGCCAGGAACTACAACCAGTTCTCACAGGCGTGACGCCTCCGGCAATGCATCTGGACTGGAAGCCACTATTACAGACAGCTCCCATGATGCACCTGTGGAGAGCAGCAGTAGTGAGGGCAGTGATGGTGAGGGATGAAAAGTAACCCATATTAGAACAGTCCCATTGAGTAGCATCCATAGATGGGTATGTAGATCTTCTGGTTTAGTGTATAGTGTGGTGTTTGAATTTACGGTTGTTGTTGATTGGTTACCCTATCCCTTGTGTAGTCGGTTGTGTTGTGTAGTAAGAGTTTGGGCAATTTTTACTTAAGAAGTGTCTGCAGGTGTGAACCTTATTTATATATACATTTTTTTGTTAATGTCATGATTGCTCTAGAGAATTGAACAGAGGCTGGTCATAATATTTTACTGTCATACAAACCCTCATTTCAGTGGTGTATCACTGTGGCTAAAGCCAGAATATTTGTATGGTAGTGGTTTGTGCATAGATGGTTCTCTGGGGATAAACTAGTGACTCCAAGTCAAACACATTTGACAGGCTGAGCTCCTCTTTTAAAAAAATTAAAAGGATTTGAATTCTTTAGAAGTTCAGCTTTCACTGGGCCTAGTTTGGTTCCTTTATGTTTTGTTTTGCTATTTGCCCACTACCAAGACTTCTGAGAGTTTATGTCCAATGGTTCCCCCCCTCTGTCTGTCAGCCATGTTATGTCAAAGAAGCCTTTACTGTTTTTCTGCAGTTTTGAAGCTCTGCTAGCCGACAGGTTTTGTTCAACAGGCTTCCAAGTCAGTGTGTTTTCACTGATGAGGAACAACACACACTCTCTGGTCTTTCTTTCCTTCTATCTATCTTTCTTTTTTCTTTCTCCCTCCCCCCATCCCTCTCCTTGTTTTCATATTAGGTCTCGTCCCTCTTCTGAAGAGGTGTTATTAAATGTTGCCTCTTGTATGTTCTCTGTGCTCGCAGGTTTGTTGGGTTCTAGTAGAACATTCCGAAAGTCTTTGAGGAAATCCCAGCCTATCCAGGAGGAGGATGAGGAGAAGCCTCAAAGACGAGCTTCTGAGGATGGAGAGGAACAGAGAGGGGCAGACTTCTTGAGCAGAGACAGCCTGGAACCTGATGGTGAGAGATCTATCCATTCATTTATCCTAGATTAATTTACACGCCTGTTCAAATGCATTACAGGCACATGTATTATATATGTATTGAATTGAGTCTTACTCCATCTCCTTGGTGGTTTTTCTGACTGTCATGTAGACTTAATAGAAACCTGTGAATACTAAATCGTGTAAATCTTGTAATGAAAAGTAAATGAAAGGACCTTGAAAAACCTCTTAATTTATTAGGTCCTTTCATCGCTTTCATTAATTAAATCTAGTAATGAAAGCAAGGCTGTAAAGCATGCTGTTCTTGCACTTTACTCTCTGTGACCGCTCTGTTGGTTTTTGTCGTACCTCACTTATGAATGGCTCTGGATGAAAGTCTCTGCCAAATGAAGAGACGTAGCCCTAAATGTAATCCTCTAATTGGCCTCTCTTGTTTCTTACTCTTGCATCACTCCTATACTCTTCTGTTCTTTTTCCTCTCGTCTGCAATTACTGTGGATCTGCTTCTAAATGCATTATTCACTGCATTCTGGCATTCATGTGCTTGTAGTCATTCATCCATTCATCCATTCATTCATTCATTCATTCATTCATTCATTCATCCATCCATTCATTCATTTATTTCTCCTTGTGCATCTGCTGGTTGTTTATGTTGTGCTTTCTCCTTTCCTTGTGTTCGTGTGTGTGGGCTGGTGTGCGGCCCCAGAGTCGATGATGGCGTCGGGCCCTTTGGGTGTGGCATCCCGCTCAGGGCTGGACACATTGGAGGAGGAAGAGGAGGAGGAGAGGCGCCGCTTCTTTGCCCGCCTGGAGGGCGGCGCCAACTCCACCATCGACTACTCCTGGCTCAACCGCGAGATGGAGTCCACGGGCTCTACCCTCACCACCCTGCTCAGGTACCCGCTCACAAGATAGACCGCGTCAACAGTTCACCTATCTCGCTTTGGTTCAGGTTCATTCACGACCCCACATAGTCTGTGAGGGCCTCTGCCACAACCACTGACTCGCTTTTTCAGCAGCCTCAGACAACTCCTTTGAAGCACCTTCGATCGATCGTCCTCAAAAACCAGAATCCAGCAGAAGTGTCGTGGTTGATTTAGCTACAAAGCCCCTAACACCTGTCTCCACTGGTCTCGCTTCCTCGCTACCAGTCAGCATACTTTAGCTTCCTCCTTTCAAAGACTTCCTCAATCACATCTTCAAAGGGAATTATTAATGCAACGAAAGTAAACAATGCATTCGCACTCAGAAGACTTGGAACTTGAAGTTGTCTTCTGACATCAGCCAGTAATCTCCAATCCCGCGCTGTGCCCCATTTGCCAGTACCATGTGTATGTGCCTGGGTCTTTTCTTTGTGTTTCTTTGTATTTTGAAAATCTTCCCACACTCAAGGAGAAATAGCAGCCTTGAACGATAGCTTGTGCAAACCCAGGGTGAAGCTTTTTGTTGCAGTTTGATTGGATGGGAGCAAATGTTGTAAAGACAAACAGGGAATACATGTTCAATTCCGCTTTATTTATATAGCGTCAGTAACAATTGAAATTGTCTCTAGGCGCTTTACTGAGCCCTGAGGATGTGTGTGTGTGTGTGTGTGTGTGTGTGTGTGTGTGTGTGTGTGTGTGTGTGTGTGGTGTGTGTGTGTGTGTGTGTGTGCCTGTGTGCCTGTGTGCCTGTGAGTATGTGTGTGCCTGTGACTGTGTGTGCCTGTGATTATGTGTGTGCCTGTGAGTGTGTGTGTGTGAGCGTGCGTGCGAACAAAGTAAAGTCGGGTGCTTCAGCTGGAGTGGTATATAAGAGTGTTGTGCCCATCATGTTAATGTGTTGTGCAGCTGGGTGTTTGTGAGGTGTGAGTCATCGCTATCTCGCCCTCTTTCTGCAGGAAAACAGAAGTGCCTGGGGATCTGAAGGAAGAGAAAAATAAACCTCGTGTACCAGAGAAACTCTCTCCAGGTGACAACCACACTCATTCTCTTACTCTCTGTCACTCGCAAAACACACACACACTCACACACACTCAGACTCACACTCACACTCACACATACACATTCGCACTCATTCTCTCACTCTTTGTATCAGTATACACATATGAAGCGCCGAACTGGGCAAAAGGCGAGACAAAATTGTGAGGGGATACACACACGAGCACGGACGAGTCACTGCGCGAGGCAGGTTGGATTGCCGTTTAGTGCGCGAGAGAGACCGAGTTACTGCAAGAGAGATTGGATTGTACTGCACAAGAGAGATTGGATTGTACTGCACAAGAGAGATTGGATTGTACTGCGCAAGGGAGGTTGTTCTGCGCGAGAGAGGTTGTGGACACAATAAAAACATTGCAGATGATTTGATCTGCAAGGTCCATCCACAAAGCCCACATCTGGAAATCAAGCCTAGACCTTCCTGGGGACAAGGGTGCTGCTCCTTGATATGACTTATTTTACTCCGGTCGTAGTAGGCCTACTTGCACTCGCACTGCGTCTTGGTTTACTCCTATTTTGCGTATTTTGTTAGTTAAAATCTCAGCTTTAGTTAAAGGTTTCATCAGAAATAAAAGGAACACTGGCCTACTACATTTATGAATAGGTAGAGATAGATTGAGATAGGTAGAGGGAGATTTAAAGAATATTTATTTGTACTAATAGTGAATCATTAAATGTGAAAGCAACAGTATGCAACAATTTGCCACTTTTTAGGTAGCCTATGTTTTTATGAGCAACTATTTTTAGCGATCATCTTATTCATTTTGATAGTATACGGTCGATAAACACACCTGTCATTCCCACTATCCGCCCAGGCTATACTCTATGTAATTATTTGGTCCGGATGGCACCACAACTCTAAAATCCCCAAAATTATTTCCACTTGTGCTGTTGGTATTCGCAAGGTTGTTGCAGGCCGCCTTATGTAGTTATCTTGCTAGTTTTCCACAAAACAGCACGCCGGTTTTAATTTCAAGGAAGAACTGTGTGTCAAATAAAATAGAACGACTCAACAGGCACTTCATGTCTAAGGTTCCGCTGTTCCACCCTTCTCAAGAACTGTGTGTCTGCCTTTTGTCTGGTTTGTGCTTCATACACACACACACACACACACTCTCGTTCTCTCTTTTGTGAACACACTGACGCACGCACACACACACACACACACACACACACACACACACACACACACACACACACACACACAAGGATGAAGGTACTATTTGTAATTAGCATGCCCTCTGTCCTCATCATTGTTTTCTGTAGCCTTGAGTGAACATCCTGATTTATCCTGTTTTTCACATTTGAAAAAGTCTCCCAGTTATAGAAGCATTATGGAATATTTGCCTAAAACTAGGCAATTAGCTAAATCGCTACAACCCAACAAACATACCTTACATTTTGACAGATTTTCCAACCTGGAGCTTAAACTAAATAGTGGGGATTTGTGTTTGTTGTGTTAATTTCTGTCGCCATTGTGCTTGCTCTAAGGGGGTTCAGGTCCTGGGCTCTGTAAAGCACCTAGAGACAATTTGATTGTTTTGGCGCTATAAAAATAGAATTGAATTAATTTCTCCTAAATAGTATACAATAATTTGTGTATGCTATACAAGCTAGGTACAGACAAAAGCATGCTTTGTTTTCTCACTCATCTCCGATCCCACAGGAGGCCACAGACACACACACACACACACACACACACACACACACAGACACACACACACACACACACACACACACACAGACACACACACAGACACACACACAGACACACACACAGACACACACACAGACACACACACAGACACACACAGAGACCCACACTAACAAACCCTTTCTCACTCCTCTTCGATCCCACAGGAGGCCACACACACCGCCACAGACACACAGACACACAGACACACACAGACACACACCGCCACACCGCCACACACACACACACACAGCCACACACAGCCACACACAGCCACACACAGCCACACACAGCCACACACTGACACAAACCCTTTCTCACTCCTCTCTGATCCCACAGGTGGCTCTGCCGACTATAGTGAGGACTTTGATGAGGATGAGGCGAGCGAAAGAGAGAAGGGGCATCAGGAGCAGGTACAGATACACACACACACACACACACACACACACACACACACACACACACACACACACACACACACACACACACACACACACACAAACAAACAAACAAACAAACAAACACACAAACACACAAACAAACACACACACAGGCCGAGTCATGCCAGATATGCCTGAATTCACACACTCCATGGAAAGCAGAGATTAGTAGGATGAAGGTGAAAGCACACCAGTAAGCACTGAAGCTTCTCTGCTGATAATGCCAGTGGCAGAATAGTCAATTCAATATCGAGTTTTTCCCTTTTCCGTCATTTATCTATTTATTTGGTTATATATGTATCTTTTCTCTATTCATTTATTCATGCCTCCCCTCTATTGATTGATTTATTTAATCAGTGAGGTAGGTTCATTTTGTGCACAGTAGCAGAGATTAAAGTCCTGTCCCACTGATATTTACTGATGGCAGTTTGTTCCCTGTGGCGGTGAGCCTTGAAGGCAGACGTTGTTGAGCTTAATCATGCATCATCACTGTCATGGAAACACTGACAGACTCTTTGAAAGGTCAACATGGGGAGAGCGGAGCTGTGGGAACTATTCAGCAGCTCTATATGTTCAGGGATGAAATCCGTTGTTGTTCCTGTCATCCTGATGTATTCTTGTTCTCTTTCTCTCTTTCAGAGCCCAGAAAGCCCTGGCATGCTCGCCAAAGGTACATGCCATACGTGTGTTGTGTGTGTGTGTGTGTGTGTGTGTGTGTGTGTGTGTGTGTGTGTGTGTTCGTTCATAAATACATTGGTGAGCCACATTCTGTTTCTGTAAATGGGTTGGGGTTGCCTTGTGTGTGTGTGTGTGTGTGTGTGTGTGTGTGTGTGTGTGTGTGTAACACTGTCATGTCACCCCCAGTGTCGCTCCATGACTCGCTAAACTCTACTGATGGAGGACTGGCCCCTGCAGAGGCTCCTGGGAGCCACGGCGAGGAGGAGGAGGAGGAGGGGAGGAAGGAGGAAGATGAAGCCCACGCAGCTGAGACCCCGGCAGTGGCACATGCCTCAGGTCTCACACACACACACACACACACACACATGCCATCACGTTTCCCATGAAGAGTAGATTCTGAATTTGGTCCTCTTTCTTTCAACCATTCTCCCTTATTCACTCTCTATTTTACGATTCACTTTTTATTTTCCAGTTGATAAAATCTCTCTGTATTTCTCTACCTTTATCTGTTATTTCTTCATCTCCTCATCTTCTCTCAGGTCAGTCATATGGTCAGAGTGGGGCCAGTGAGGTGGAGGCCTTGCAGGAGGCTTACAGGCAGCTGAGCCGCTCAGCGGAGGAGTCGGAGGTCAGGGAGCAAAGGTCATCTCTGGCAGCAGGAGAGGTCACCAGCCGCCCCCTGTCCCCTGTAGTTCTCTTTACCTCCACACTCAAGCCTGTCTCAACCACAGAGTCAGGTTAGAGTGGTATAGTCTCTCATGCGCACACACACACACAATAACAAAAGCAATCAAATCTGCATTCACATATACATATACCTACCACCATGGGTTTCTCTACTCTATGCACCAAAGTGTTCCAGTTGTTTTTGTGCAAGACATACACCCAGCCACAGGGCTCATGTTAAAAGGTGAAATCTGTTTAACATAATCACACAAACACCCACAGACACACACACACACACACACACACACACACACACACACACAAATGCTGTTATAACACACATCAGTCCAGCAGCGATGAGTAGAAAGATGGCAGGATTGTCATTGGTTGTCTTTGGTTTTTAGATCTGCCCACTGCTGAGGAGCTGATGCGCCCTATTGGTCCAGACTCCAGCTTTGCCCGTGGCTTTTCTCTTCATCCAGTCAGGTACTAGTTTCCCCTCAGGCTAGGAGAGCACTGTATTACACAGGTTGTACTGGACATGGCCTGGTTGGGTGGGTTTCAGCAAGAGACAAACATTATCCACAGTGAGAGGAACGGCTGTTTATCAGGCCTTGGTAATCACTTTAATTTGAGGCAATAACTACAACTGGTAATGCCTGTAGAGGTGTACCTGAAGGCCCGTAGATTCACTCCATTTCTGTCAATCACTGCTTTAAAAAAACATCAATAGCAGTGACCTGTGTCAATACACCTCTCCTAAATGACCATTACAAGTTCCAGACAAAAATTACGTGTGCTGAGTTAATGTTGTGTGAAAGGTTTAAAAATGAATATTGACTCTCTGGAGTTCTGAGGGCACAACTCTAGGCACTGGCACATGGTGAGTGCCAAGGGCACGAATGGAGGAACTGGCACAGTGTGAGTGCCAAGGGCACGAGTGGAGGCACTGGCACAGTGTGAGTTGAATGCACTGCATTTCTTCTCTGTTGGAACGTATTGAATGCTACACTGTAATGAGTGCAGGCTCTGGGGAGATTGGGAAAGGTCTTGCTGTGCTTCAGGTTAACATATATAATTACACATTGCATAGGTACTCTGTGTTACTGCTGGATGATGATGTATTTTTTCTTGCTGTGGGGACCAAGCTTCAAGTGTTGTATATCCTAAGGTATGTCTCTGTACGTAACCAAACCACTACCCAAATTATTCACTATTTTTGAGCTCCAGGTAACATAAAAACAGTCTGGAAATGCAAGAACAGCATGGTTGCTTCAAACATTTTGCCAAAATATGCTAACTGGCTTTTTTCCGGTGCTAACTGTGGTGCTATTGGTGTTTTCCAGGCAAGTCTGTTGGCTGTTAACTAGTTAGTTAACACATTCTTGTCCCTCTGTTGTACTGCAGTGAGGTGGAGCAGAAGTCGGAAGTGAGAGAGTCACAGGAGAAGAGCCCTGCAAGAGGAGGATCGGAAGAGGAGGAGCGGAGGAGAAGGAGGAGAGGCCTGTCTCAGCGGCATCGCGCCACAGGAGCATTGCTGAGGAGGTGCGCAGACTCATGGAGGAGCAGGAGGAGAAGACACCACGGCAACCACCTGGCAACAAGGCCAAGGCCAGGAAACGACAGGTGAGGCAGGGATAGAGAGAGATAGATTCGATTAGGAGTTCACAAACAGAGAACATCAATGCTAGAAACTTCTAAACAGTGCTTTATCAATGATCACGCGAATGCATGTAAAATAAATAAAAAATGATATTTAATGATGTCATGAAATTGTTGGAAACAGTGTCGTTGATTCTTTGATTTATCAGTAGAAGCCATTTCCTCTTTTCCAACCTAAACTAACGCTACCTACAGTGGGGAAAATAAGTATTTGAACCCCTGCCGATTTCGCAAGTTTGACCACTTGCAAAGAAATGTGTGATCTATAATTGTAATAGTAGGTGTATTTTAACAGTGAGAAACAGAATATCAACAAAAAAATCCAGAAAACTGCATTTTATAACATTTATGACTAAATTTGCATTTGATGCAGAAAATAAGTATTTGAACCCCTAGCAAAACATGACTTAGTACTTGGTGGAATAACCCTTGTTGGCAAGCACAGACGTCAGACTTTTCTTGTAGTTGGTCACCAGGTTTACACACATCTCAGGAGGGATTTTGGTCCACTCCTCTTTGCAGATCCTCTCCAAATCAAAGATTGCGTTTTCAATGGGAGGGAATGAGGGAATGAGGTTCAAGCCCAATATTCCACGTTACATGGCCCCATCCATAGTCCCCTCGATGCAGTGGAGTCGTCCTGTACCCTTGGCAGAGAAACAGCCCCAAACCTCCATGCTTGACGGTGGGGATGGTGTCATATTCAGCATTCTTCCCCCTCCAAACGCGGCAAGTCGAGTTGATGCCAAAGAGCTTGATTTTGGTCTCATCTGACCACATCCTGTCTCCCAATCCTCCTTAGAATCATGTTCATTGGCAAACTTCACACGGCCCTGTACATGTGCTTCCTTGAGCAGAGGGACCTTGCGAGTGCTGCAGTACTTCAAACCATTACGGCGTAGTGTGTTGCCAATGGTTTTCTTGGTGACTGTGGTCCCAGCTGCCTTGAGATCATTCACAAGCTCCCCCTGTGTAGTTCTGGGGTTATTCTGCACCTTTCGGATAATCACCGATACAGCACGAGGGGATATCTTGCATGGAGCCCCAGACCTAGAGTGATTGACAGTTGTTTGGTGTTGCTTCCATTTACGAGTAATCGCACCAATAGTTGTCTGCTTCTCACCAAGCTGCTGGCCGATGGTTTTGTAACCCATTCCAGCCTTGTGCAGGTCTACAATCTTATCTCTGATGTCCTTGGTCAACTCTTTGGTCTTGCCCATGGTGGTGAGGTTGAAGGTGTGAAGTATGATTCTTTGGACAGGTTTCTTTTATACACGTCACCAGTTGAGATCAGGTGTACCTTGTTAGGCCTAATGAGGACTAATCTGTGTGCTTCTTGGGCACATAACTGGTCATTGGGAGGCAGAATTCTTGCTGTTTGCTTGGGGGTTCAAATACTTATTTTCTGCATCAAATACAAATAAAGTCATAAATGTTATAAAATGCAGTTTTCTGGATTTGTTTGTTGATATTCTATTTCTCACTGTTAAAATACACCTACCATGACAATTACGGATCACACATTTCTTTGCAAGTGGCCAAACTTACGAAATCGGCAGGGGTTCAAATACTTATTTTCCCCACTGTATCTTTTTAATTTCTCCAGTTTTATTGTTGTGTTGTATTCCATTCCAAAAGCCCCTAGCTCAGCCCCAATTCGGCCATGCCACCCTCTCCAGGACTGGTCTAACCTCAGAGATGGAAATTATAAGTGAGAAGGTTTTTCCTGGAAACCGGGGTTTTACCACTGAGTGGAAATGCGTCGAGAGAGATGTGCTCACATGCAAAGAGACAGGTGGAGATGAGACTTAATGAACACAGTGAGGATGAGCGACAGAATGATGGCCAAGTAAAGAGGAAGTGAGTGAGATGGGGGGGGGGAAGGTGAAGGGGGGAGAATCACAAAAGAATCCAATTTCAGTCAATGCATTCAAAGTTGGGGAAGCTATTCAGAATGTGAGAGAGTGGTAGAGGTTACGCAAACGAGACAAACTGTTGCCCCCCCCCCCCCCACACACACACAGAGAAAAATTGAATAAGAGAGAGAGAGCAAAAGAGAGTGGGAAGCACCTGCAGGGGCCACGGGTACCACTGTGACTCAGTCAGAGCATGAAGCCTAATGAGGCCTGCTTTGTTCAGCACTAACACACACACCTGCTTTGTTCAGCACTAACACACACACCTGCTTTGTTCATCACTAACACACACACGACTGCTTTATTCATCACTAACACACACACCTGCCTTGTTCAGCACTAACACACACACCGGCTTTATTCAGCACTAACACACACACCTGCTTTATTCAGCACTAACACACACACCTGCTTTATTCAGCACTATCACACACCTGCCTGCAGGAGTCTGCACCTGCTAAAATACCGTAATAGAGGATCTCTGTGGTTTTCCTTTCTTCCTTTCACCACCCGTAACAGTCTGACTGCTACAGCCGTAGCATTGAGAGAGGTCTCATGTGGAGTCGAAGGCTGTGTAAGTCTGCCTGCCTGAGGTTGTCAGACTGAATGCCACCAATGCTTCCCTCTATTTTTCCTCTGGTCTGTACATTCTTTAAAAGGGACAGTGAGTAGTGTCACGTCCCTGTCTAGGGCTTTAGGACATGACAAAGGTTTTAACAAACTGGCAGACAACGGAATAAAAACAACCGTGAATTTATTTACACAAATAGAATAAATTGAACTAATGATCAAAAAGAAACTAAACAAGCAAAAACAGCCTCAGCAGCCCGGCTTTCGCTCCCAGTCTCTCACTCCGGTGAGTATCGAGAATGATGGTAGTGGCGCGGGAAAGGCCCGAGGCTGGGCCTAGCGGCAACGAGGTGTGGCAGTGGCGTGGCAGACAGCAAAAATGAGCGAACCCAAAGCAAGCCCCGTGTGACGTAATCCGGCCGCTTTTGAAGGGCCGGGACTTCCATACCCCCAATGGGATCAGAGCCCCAATCAGCTGCGCGCCAACCCGTCTGCAAGACACACAAAGCAAAACAGAAAACACGGCAGAAATACATAGTAAGACCCACAGGGTCGTAACAGTAGACCTGTTTAGGCTTTTGGCTGAGATCTCTATAACTAACTAACTAGCTTTTTAACTATCCTAGCTATCTTGTGCTTGTGCTATCGTCACAGTTGGCAGCTGCTAATGTGTGTTAATATGGACTTGTGTTAAAAGCTGCACAGGACCCTGAGGGTTTCTACCTTTTCCTATTTTAGTTTTGAGGAGACTATAACATCAGCTAGATTACTGGTGCTAGCTATCATGCCATGCAAATGGAACTCTACTTAACTTAAACCGTTTGAGGTTATTCAAAAGTTTCCTTTCCAGAAAGGCAGTCTTTCATTCAGAGTGATCACAACCACTTGTGGATGGCGTTAAATGGCTTCACATACACATTAGACACTCTGAGAGAAATAATGGGACATCAGTGGAGCAATGGCTTACTCTGATACCAGTGTAGTGACTGAAGGGGGTGAAGTCCCCCTTGCGGTTAATACACGGGTGAGGTCAGTATGTGAGTTTGTTTTATAAAATTACATAAAATACAGTAATGAGGTTTATATACGATGCAGTTTATAGTCAGGAAAATATGGTAGTATGTGTGCCTAGTCCAAATCAGTGTTGCATTTTGTTTATATTTGGTCCAGTTTGGTTTTGCAATGCCAAACTCTTAACAAAGCAATTATCAGCTGAAAGACTTAAGCACACATTTATTTACACTTATTTATCCAAATCAACTTACAAGTGAGGAACAACACTCAAGTTTCAGTACAGTAGGAGACCTTGGAGTAGGCACTAATTACCAAATTACTAAATCTATTCAAATTGTAATTCTAATCATTAAGAACTATGTGTAGGGATCAGGTAAAGTAGTGAACAGTAAGTGTGAGTTAGGCATGCTAGGGTGGTAACTCATTCAAGATCTCTCTGACAGAAATTCATTCATTTAGCCCGTCCTTGTGCTGACTGAAGGCTGGAAAAACTATTCAGCTTTAGATAGAGCGGCTGTGGTAGGATATGACTGTAAATAGAAAAATTTAAAGTGGCAGTGTTTTCTTACGTTGGGTGACCTTCAGCGATAAATCTAGTGTTAAGAGGAGCAATGGCTTCAGTCCACCATCAAGGAACCACGAACGAGAAGAGTCAGGACTGCGATTGCCTTGTGTGTAGGGATGGCAATGTCAGACGACGTTCTTTGGAGGAATGCAGTAGCCGAGAAGGAGCATAAGCCTGTGTGATTGAGTTGAAGTCGATGGGTGCAGACCCAGAAGTCTCTCTGTAGGCAAGCATTAGTGACTTGGCCATGGGTGGTCACTGCAGGTCGATGAGCAGTGGAGTAATGGGCCCTTTTAAGTTGATCGAAAACCAGATGCCCCCCAGCATTCGGTGTCATCTGTAAGGGTTTCACTGTGGGAGACCTGCTAGAAGGGCATTGTGGTAGTCGATGCGAGAGGTCGGCCTGAACAAAGAGTTGGGTGGCATGCTGAGTCAGGAAAGGCCTGATTTTTCTTAAGTGCAAAGTGTATAGTGCAAAGCAGCACGACCGGAAGACAGACAGAGAAGGTTTTTTGAGTAGAGATGTTACCCGAGCCTGTCTGAATGTGGTTGGAATTGTTCCAGAAGCCAGTGTAGCATTGATCTCATATGTGAAGGCTGGCACAGTGGAGGGAGAAATGGCTCAGAGGAGGTTGGTAGGAATGGGGTCCAGCGGACAGGTAGTGTTGTTACTTTAATGAAGGAGTGCTGCGCTATAGAGAGTGTGCTGACATACTGTCTGAACGTATGGTTCTCCAGCTGTACAAAGGCGGAGCAGGCAGCCATCCAGAGGCTGATTAAAACAGCGGGAAAGATCATCGGGGATCCACAAAAGCATGCACCTCCAGAATGGCAAAGAGCTTCTATCCTCGTGCAATAAGGCTTCTCAACAGCTCACCCAATACCCCCCCACCTCCGCCCCGCCCCCATGGACTGCACTCTAACACTCTACCCTACAATTATTGATGCACCTCAATGTATATATATATATGCTTTTTTTATTTACTCAGGGATATTTATTTATCTATTTATTAATTGTTATTTATTATTATTTAGCTGTGGCAGTTAATGTGCACAGCAACTTAAAGTTTTTTAGCTGTCTGCCTCGTCTGTCTTGTTGTTTTTGTGACAATGACAATACAATACTTTGAGGTGGTGCGCCCTTGCCTGTGTGAGATGTAGAAAGGCATAGTAGGACTGTAACATGTCTGATTGCCTGTGTGAGATGTAGAAAGGCATAGTAGGACTGTAACATGTCTGATTGCCTGTGTGAGATGTAGAAAGGCATAGTAGGACTGTAACATGTCTGATTACCTGTGTGAGATGGAGAAAGGCGTGTAGTAGGACTGCTAACATGTCTGATTGCCTGTGTGAGATGGAGAAAGGCGTGTAGTAGGACTGCAACATGTCTGATTGCCTGTGTGAGATGGAGAAAGGCGTGTAGTAGGACTGCAACATGTCTGATTGCCTGTGTGAGATGGAGAAAGGTGTGTAGTAGGACTGCTACATGTCTGATTGCCAGTGTGAGATGGAGAAAGGCGTGTAGTAGGACTGCTACATGTCTGATTGCCTGTGTGAGATGGAGAAAGGCGTGTAGTAGGACTGCTACATGTCTGATGCTCAAGTGCCCACCCTTCACTACAGAACTACATCAATATAATTTCTGAACTGCACTTTAAGTCACACTGTGTAATACCATTTGGCCAAACAAGATTGACTGTATTGTATTGATAACTGTATTGATATTTCAATTTCATGGTCATTTACAGCCTGCTTGGCGTCCGACCATCTTCGCCCCGACCTCCTCTTCCTCGCACAAGGCTCAAGTCCCTCCTGCCAAACCCAGCTCGGCCGAGAGCAGGCCGGCCCAATCTGCAGCAAGCACCTCTGGAACGGTCCGGACCAGAGAGACAGCGAAACCTCCCTCTCCACAGGTCCGGAGGAAGCGCCAGGGCCAGGACCAGGACCAGGACCAGGACCAGCCTCCAAGCAGAATCCCCACTCTGGGACAGACGCAGACAGTCAAAGGTAGAGTCTGAGAGAGATGGACAATGAGGGAGAGACCTAGAGGGACAGACATGCACAGCGAAATGCAGTGTCTAAGATGAATAAATAAGCAATGAAAGGGGGGAAAGGGAGAGATGCACGTAATAATATTTATTTCATTTAGCAGACCCATTATTTTATTTACTGTGGGAAGCCTTTTTGTGGTTTAGGTGTGAGTATATCAGTGTTTTTGTCTATTGAGTAAGTGCATGCATGTTCCTTTCATTTCTCATTCAGCTTCTCCATATGTCCTGTGGGTTCAGCACAGACTAATGTACAATTGTGTGTTTTTCTTTCTTTCTCTCTCTCTCTCTCTCTCTCGCTTTCTCTTTGTGTGGGTATACGTGTGTGGTGTGTGTGTGTGTGGCAGTAGCAGACTCTGAGCCCAGCTTGCGTTTGAGCAGCGAGCTGGTGGCGTCGGTGCAGTCATTTGCAGCGTTCCTCCAGCAGCAGGTGGAGGCTAGCAGCAGCATCAGCAGCAGCATCCCTCCTAAAAGCCTGGACATGGAGACAGCCCACACCCGCACCCCAGCCCTCTCCAAGGTACCCACAGGTCACATGTCACTCTCACAGGTCAGGGGTCATACTAACGCAGTGTACACACTGATTGACAGTAATAGTGACACAATGCCTCCATTGTTACATTTCCTTATCCCCTTAAAGAAGTTTTTTTTCTCTGTCTGTGTCCTGTATGTGTGTGTGTTTGAATGGAAGATTGTTATTTAGGATGGTTGATAATAAGGAATTATTCTATGAGACACATATATGCACACAGACACGGACAGAGATACCCACACGTAGAGCGAAATAAGATATACTGCTCAGCCGCTGATCACAGTCGCTGACATCAGCCATGCAATCATAGTGAAAGTTAATGGGATGTCAAATCTGCGGTCTGTCCCCCCCCACCCAATCATTTACAGTTGGGACCTCTAACCCTCCAGATATTGCAAAACTTTTTTGCCGTTTTTATGGCAACAGTTTATCATCTGTGTAATGAAAGCTTTTGATGGTCTCCAAGTAGTCTTATTACATGAGTAAAAAGTTATCATAGCCAGTCCTTATCAGTAACGGCCCATGTCCTTACTAAACCTTCATCAGTTCAAAGCCGCATGACAGAAAACACAAACTCAAACGCATTTCGTTTCCATGCCTTCTTTGATTGACGTTCATGTTCGTTTTTGATGCCTACTGTCATAACAGCATCTTAATGGAGAGCTAGAACCCTAACTCAATCTCCCCTAAGCCCTGTTCTTCCCCTGAATGGTGCACATTAGAGACGCATCCCAAGCCTGGCTGCAGGGTGCTCATCTGGGCGAGAGCATGTCAATTACCCTGAATCCCCCGAAAGCTCTCTCTGACAGCAGACAGATAGGAGGCAGCAGGCAAGCATCTGTACAGCATGGGTTTTTTTTAGGTTTGGATATTTATTTATGCAGTTTACTCTCAACATGAATTTACCAGCTTGTTTATTGCAGCACTTCTGTGTAACAATGGAGACCAATTTGCAGCTGCAGCCCAGAATACCCTGACCTATCAGGATGCACAAGATGTCTCTGACAGAAATTATTTCGTTCAAATCATCTTGTACTTGTGCCGACTGAAGGCTGGAAAAACTATTCAGCTTTAGATAGAGCAGCTGTGGTAGGATATGACTGTAAATAGAAAAATAAAAAGTGGAAACGGTTTATTAAGTTGGATGACCTTCAGCAATAAATCTAGTGTAAAGAGGAGCAATGGCTTCAGTCCTGTTTGAAAGCAAAAAAAAACATAACAACATTACTGGTGAGCCCCTATAGAGTGTGGAGTGTGGCCATAGCTTGGCAGATGGAGTAGAATAGAATAGAATAGACTTAATTTGTCATTGTGCATTAGATACACAACAAAATTTGTTTGTGCAACCACTAAAAAAAGTGCAGTTGTGCTGGGTGGAGGGTAGGAGCGTTGTGTGATTATTTAGTTCTGTGATGGACCTGAGGATGAAACTGTTCTGTAGTCTGGAGGTGCGGGTTGTAGTGGCCCAGTAGCGCCTGCCAGAGGGTAGCAGGGTGAAGAGATGGTTTGCGGGGTGAGTCTCATCCTTCAAAATGCCACATGCTCGGCGGAGGCAGCGTGTCCTAAAGATGTCGTCCAGGGGAGGCAGTGGAAGTCCAATTATTCTCTCCGCAGACCTTATGACCTGACTGAGAGATTTCCTGTCCTTGTCTCTGCAGTTGACGTACCATGCAGTGATACAGTATGTGAGGACACTTTCAATGCAACAGTGGTAAAAAGACTTAAGCAGCTCGGGAGACAGGTTGTTTCTCTTCAGCATTCTCAAGAAGTAGAGCCGCTGCTGTGCTTTCTTGACTGTGGCGGTTGTGTTCATCACCCATTTCAGGTCCTCTGAGAGCATAACCCCCAGGAACTTAAAGCAGGAGGTCCTCTCCACTTCCTCGCCATTGATGATGAGGGGTTGAGGGTTCGCCTTTTGCCGTCTGAAGTCGACTATGATTTCTTTTGTCTTTTTAACATTCAGGGTCAGGTTGTTTTCTTTACACCATCCTGTCAGTCTGTCAACTTCGTCTCTGTAGGCACTTTCATTTCCGTTGGTGATTTGTCCTACCACAGTCGTGTCATCTGCAAATTTGATAACTGTATTTGAAGGATGGGTGTTGGTGCAGTCATATGTGTAGACGGAGTAGAGCAGGGGACTCAATACACAGCCTTGTGGAGCTCCAGTGCTGAGAGACAGGCTCGAGGATTGGTGAGGACCCAGTCTCACTGTCTGCGGGCGATCTGTTAGGAAATCCTTAATCCACATACACAGGCTGTAGCTGAGGCCCAGATCAAGGAGTTTGGTGATCAGCCGGTTGGGGACGATGGCATTTCGTTTCCATGCCTTCTTTGATTGACGTTCATGTTCGTTTTTGATGCCTACCGTCATAACAGCATCTTAATGGAGAGCTAGAACCCTAACTCAATCTCCCCTAAGCCCTGTTCTTCCCCTGAATGGTGCACATTAGAGACGCATCCCAAGCCTGGCTGCAGGGTGCTCATCTGGGCGAGAGCATGTCAATTACCCTGAATCCCCCGAAAGCTCTCTCTGACAGCAGACAGATAGGAGGCAGCAGGCAAGCATCTGTACAGCATGTGAAGAGTAGTCTCACATATGTCTCCTTCTTGTCCAGGTGTGTCAGCGTTGTATGGAGGGCTGTGACGATAGCGTCCTCAGTGGACCTGTTTTCCCTGTAAGCATACTGATGCTGGTCCAGGGAGCGAGGGAGGGCAGCCTTAACGCGCTTCGCCACGCGCCTCTCAAAGCACTTGGCGATGATGGGAGTGAGCACCACAGGTCTATAATCATTTAAAGTGCTGATGTTGCTTTGCTTGGGCACTGGAATAATAATTGCTGTTTTAAAACAGGTTGGTACGGCCGCTTTTGGCTAAAGAAAAGACATATTAAAAATGTCCGTAAATACATCTGCGAGCTGGTATGCGCATTCTTTGAGCACTCTTCCTGGAATGGCATCTGGTCCCTCTGCCTTCCTTCTCTTCACAGACCTGAGGATGCGTCTTACCTCCTCTGCTGTTACCATGGCTGCGTGGTCTGTGCCAGCAGGTGGGGGAGCAGCTCCATTATCTAGCCCAGATGTCTCAAAGCGGGCATAGAAGTGGTTGAGCTCCTCTGCTAAGGAGGCATTGGTGTTTGTGGGTGGGTTGCAGCTTCCCCTGTAGTTGGTGATCTGTTGTATGCCTTGCCACACTTGTGTTGGGTCTCTGTTGGTGAAGTGGCCCTCAATCTTCTCCCTGTACATGGCTTTGGCCTGCCTGATGCCTTTTTTCAAGTTGTGCCTGGCTATGCTGTACTGTGCTCTGTCACCTGTCACCTGAGTAGCTGAAATGCTGAGGTTGAGGGAGGATCCACTGACGTAAAGCCTACCATGCTCTTGTCTGTCATGGCAATAGTCATGGTATTTCTGTATCCAAGCCCATAAAATCAATGTTGGGGCAGTTTATCCCCTGGGAAATAAAAACTCTTAACTGTTTCCATGCCTATTTGAGTCTGTTTACTCTGTGAAATGAATGTGCTACTAGCCTTAGTGGAAATAGGGGTGACATTCAGGACAAGGCTCTTATCTCCATCTTCACCAAGTCACTAACTCCTTCAGCACATCGTCAGAGGTAGACAAGTCCTTCTCTCCTGCCACTGTAGATTAAGCAATGACACTTGGCAGAAGTTGAATTAAGTCTCTGTGTGGATTCATGGGCTTGTTTGGTTACAACAGATGACACACACAAGTCAATGGGAAAGGGGGCTGCTGGAATTGTGTTAATTGCAGAACGATCCAGAGCTCTCTAGTAGTGTTGATCTTGGCCTGTCTCCAACAATTGAAAATGCTGGATGTCTTTAAGTTTGCTTACGAAAGTCTGTCGAAAATATAGAAAATGAACTAACTCCATCAAATTGCCCAGTCAGCGTTTTAACATCATCATCATTATCTTCATCATCTCTTTTATCATCTTTTGGGTGGGTGTAGCCCCCAGAGGAGGACGCAGATGGGGATGGAGGTAGAGCTGGCGCTGGGGGGTTGGAGGCCCCCCCCTTGGTGCCCCAACTGGCAGATAGGAGCGCCCTGGAGCACCTGAGGCTGCAGCTGGCCCAGAGGGAGAGGGCGCTAGACCTGAGGGAGCAGCAACTCCAGGAGGAGCACAGCCGCCAGATCAGCACCCTCAAACAGGAGAACTACCTACTGCACAGCAAAGTGAGACACACTAACACACACATATGTGTATAGACACTTTCACACACATGTACACGTACATGCATGTACAGTGGGGAAAATAAGTATTTGAACCCCTGCCGATTTCGCAAGTTTGGCCACTTGCAAAGAAATGTATAATTGTAATGGTAGGTGTATTTTAACAGTGAGAAACAGAATATCAACAAAAAAATTCAGAAAACTGCATTTTATAACATTTATGACTTAATTTGCATTTGATGCAGAAAATAAGTATTTGAACCCCTAGCAAAACATGACTTAGTACTTGGTGGAAAAACCCTTGTTGGCAAGCACAGACGTCAGACTTTTCTTGTAGTTGGTCACCAGGTTTACACACATATCAGGAGGGATTTTGGTCCACTCCTCTTTGCAGATCCTCTCCAAATCAAAGATTGCGTTTTCAATGGGAGGGAATGAGGGAATGAGGTTCAAGCCCAATATTCCACGTTACATGGCCCCATCCATAGTCCCCTCGATGCAGTGGAGTTGTCCTGTACCCTTGGCAGAGAAACAGCCCCAAAGCATAATGTTTTCACCTCCATGCTTGACGGTGGGGTGTTCTTGGGGTCATATTCAGCATTCTTCCCCCTCCAAACGCGGCAAGTCGAGTTGATGCCAAAGAGCTTGATTTTGGTCACATCTGACCACATCTCCCAATCCTCCTTAGAATCATTCAAGTGTTCATTGGCAAACTTCACACGGCCCTGTACATGTGCTTCCTTGAGCAGGGCGACCTTGCGAGTGCTGCAGTACTTCAAACCATTACGGCGTAGTGTGTTGCCAATGGTTTTCTTGGTGACTGTGGTCCCAGCTGCCTTGAGATCATTCACAAGCTCCCCCTGTGTACTTCTGGGGTTATTCTGCACCTTTCGGATGATCACCGATACCGCACGAGGGTATATCTTGCATGGAGCCCCAGACCTAGAGTGATTGACAGTTGTTTGGTGTTGCTTCCATTTACGAATAATCGCAGCAATAGTTGTCTGCTTCTCACCAAGCTGCTGGCCGATGGTTTTGTAACCCATTCCAGCCTTGTACAGGTCTACAATCTTATCTCTGACGTCCTTGGTCAACTCTTTGGTCTTGCCCATGGTGGTGAGGTTGAAGGTCTGAAGTATGATTCTTTGGACAGGTTTCTTTTATGCACGTCACTAGTTGAGATCAGGTGTACCTTGTTAGGCCTAATGAGGACTAATCTGTGTGCTTCTTGGGCACATAACTGGTCATTGGGAGCCAGAATTATTGCTGTTTGCTTGGGAGTTCAAATACTTATTTTCTGCATCAAATACAAATAAATTCATAAATGTTATAAAATGCAGTTTTCTGGATTTGTTTGTTGATATTCTATTTCTCACTGTTAAAATACAGCAACCATTACAATTATTGATCACACAGATCTTTGCAAGTGGCCAAACTTGCGAAATCGGCAGGGGTTCAAATACTTATATATAATTTTTTTTCTGTTGAACCACAATTCAAAAGCAATGTCTGATTTTCATTAGTTAATTGTCAGTACATTTTTATTTATTATTACTTTTGTCAGTTTCAAGTTATTTCAGTGACCATTGTGGGTTTTTCTTTCTTTAATGGTACCAACAATTTTGTCCACGTCTGTATACACACATCCTTATGTTCCCTTGATCTACCGTAGATGTTCCTTATCACCTGTATGTCGCTCTCTCTCTTTATCTCTGTCCTGATAAAGCAAGGTTAGCCTTCCTTAAATGGAATAAAACAGACCCACTCACGCTATGGCTCTTACTGCAAGGCTAATATGTCTAGGTCATGCTGAACACGCACTGAATCAAAGCCAGGATGTGGGGATCGTGTTTGTTTCAGAAATTGGAAAAGGCAAATCAATTAAATAGGCTGGTATCGGCTTGATGAGAATATGCCGAGGTGAAGAATGACAAGGGTGGGCTTGTAGAACACACTGTTCCCAGGTACTTATGTATGTCTGCTCATTCAAAGTCTGTCACACACTGATTTTGATGCACTTATGTATGTCTGCTCATTCAAAACTGGAGCTTGTCTGTTTCAAGTTATTTCAGTGACCATTGTGGGACATACTTATGTATGTCTGCTCATTCAAAGTCTGTCACACACTGATTTTGAGGCACTTATGTCTGCTCATTCAAAGTCTGTCACACACTGACATTGAGGCATTTATATCTGCTCATCCATAGTCTGTAACTCACTGACATTGAGGCATTTATATCTGCTCATCCATAGTCTGTAACTCACTGACATTGAGGCCCTGGTAAATGAAAGATTTGCTGGAACATACACTAAAATGTTCAACTAAAACCTCAACTGCATTTTTTTAAGACATGCTCAAGTAGTTTTTATTGCCGTATTAGTTTAACAGGTCATTGCAAAGGAATGAATTGACCAAATAGGCTGTGGATGGCACACATTTTGAGAAACAGATGATAAAATATAAAGTAAAAATATTAAAACATTAAAACTTACAGTGTACTTATTTATTGTATGACAGAATATTGTGCCACATTCATTATACCATTTCATAGTGTATCACTGAACTGCATGTCAAAGGTAACCGTTTTAATGAACTGTAGAGGAAGCTAATACAATAATGCTACACCAGAAATTCAATAATTTCTGAGTAAAATCCATTCGGTTACTTTTGTTAGCTGCCATGTAATGAATTTGACATTCTGCGGTATAGATGCATTCAATTCCTCAATACAAGACCATCTCAATTAATGTGGACTGCGGTCTGGTCTAGACAGTGTATGTTTCAGTGCTGGTTGACTGACAGACGGTGTGTTGTCCCCAGCTAGCCCTCTAGAGTCATTAGTAGAGTGGTTTAACTAGGCTCAGTCTGCTCTCTCCAACAAAACAAGCCTGTCTGCCGCTTAGCTCCCACTCCGGCACCACACAAACCCATTACTGTTGTGCTCGGCAGGCGCTCCTGTCCCAGCCTATTAGGCTGTTTCTGCTGGTCGTGTTTTGGTTCTCACTTTGATGAGGGAAATAGAGACTTCCACCATACTGATGGGTTTCACACACACACACACACACACACACACACACACACACACACACACACACACATACTTTTTCTCTCTACCTTTCTGTCTCTCTCCAACAACAACAGTATTTCATGTAGGGCATAAGATTAGCTGTGTTTACTCACAGAGTTTATACAATCTGGGAGTCAGGAAGCTTGTGATCTTTAACAGAAGCGTCTTACGTAGAGAATGTGTGCTAGTGTATTCCGTTGTCGGTTTGTTCATTTAAGTATTCGTTATGTCCGAGTACATCAGACATCAGTGGTTGTTTTTGTTTGGATCAGCGAGTTGTTGTCCTTGTTGAGTATGAGCTCTCAGAAGATGATGTTCCAATAGCAGATAATTTAGTTTATTTTGTCAGCATGACCTCTCAGAGCTCCACTCCGGGAACAGATCTTAAGTGCTTTAACACTGTTGAATACAGTTACCTGATCCACCATAGAACATGTATTTGCACTCATCAGAGGGTGAAATCAATGTGAACTATCAACAGTGTAGATAGAAGATTAACTCCAACTCCATGATCCTGTGCAGTGTTGTGTCTGGAATGGAAAACAGGAAGTTAACACAGGTAGCCCTAGACTGTTTTGTCATTCTTTTAATGCCTTTTTTAATCTCTCTCTCTCTCTCTATTTCTCCCTCTGTCCCTCTGCCTCCCCCTTTCCCGCTCTCGCTAGCTTCGACAAGTGGAGGATGAGGGTCAGAAAGGAGTGCAGAGTCCAGGCCAGGCCAGTGACTTGGTGTCGGAGGAGAAGCTTCGTCACCTGGAGAAGGAAGTGAGGGAGCAGGAGACGCTGCTGCAGGGCTACCATCAGGTGAGCGGGCACACTAGCGCCACGCCAGGTTAGCGGGCACACTACCGCCACGCCAGGTGAGCGGGCACACTAGCACCCCGTCAGGTGGTGGGGCACACTAGCACCCCGTGAGGTGAGCGGGCACACTAACACCCCGCCAGGTGAGCGGGCACACTACCGCCACGCCAGGTGAGCGGGCACACTAGCACCACGTCAGGTAAGCGGGCACACTAGCGCCACGCCAGGTGAGCGGGCACACTACCGCCACGCCAGGTGAGCGGGCACACTAGCACCCTGCCAGGTGAGCGGGCACACTAGCACCCCGTCAGGTGAGCGGGCACACTAGCACCCCGCCAGGTGAGTGGGCACACTAGCGCCACGTTTCAGCCTTCACCAGCCCACCTCAAAACAACAAACAAGCCCCGTGGGAACCCCCTTTAGGGCAGGGAGCCTGCCGAGAGTAGTGAATATTCTGGACCATCAGTGTTGAGCTGTCGTGTGTGTGTGTGTGTGTCTCTGTGTGTGTGTGTGTGTGTGTGTGTGTGTGTGTGTGTCTCTGTGTGTGTGTGTGTTTTGGTTGCATGGCACGCAGAGATGGGAAGGGCATCCACAGGGAAGCCAGTTTGTTTTCATTGAAAAGGACTGAACAACCTCTTTTTAAACTACTTCCTGAAAGATGAGGGTTGATCATAGGGTTTGGAATTCAGCGAGTCTTTGCCATTTCCCCAAGGCAAAGGAATAATAGATTATTCTCAGTAGCCAAAACTGTCAATTTGATTGGCAATGCAAAAACACACCATCGATCCGAGGCTAAGGTGTAATAAACAATGAGATTTAAAAGAAACGGTGCTCACTCGCTCCTAGGCAGCGTGTGGCCATGAGGGGAAACAGATGGAGGGTTAGAGAGAAGGAGGGAGGGGGTGTGTGTGTGTGTGTGTTTGTGTGTTTGTGTGTGTGTGTGTGTGTGTGTGTGTGGTATCGGCGGGGCGCATGAGGGGCAGGCTGATCTCTGGTTCTCCCTCTGAGCTGCTCTGATGGAGCTGCACATGCTGCAAGCGGCAAGCTAATGACTTTCCTTCTTTGGTACCTTCTTTCTTGCCTCTCTTTCTTTTCTTGTTTTCTTTCTTGAGTTTTCTCTGTCAGTCTTTATGTCTTTCAGTCTATTGGTTTTCTCTCTCTCCCCCCATCCCACAACCTGCGAGTAAATAGCTCTAGGCATCACATTCTGTGTAAATAGCCTTTAATTCTCTAAGGGACACATGTGGAGCAGGGTTTAGAGAGAGCGAGAGCGAGATGATAATGGTGTCTGGTGTGTATTAGATGTATGGGCTTCAGGGATCTTGCCCAGAACAGACGGGTGAACTGATCAGTCCTCCTCTCTGCCCATCCACAGTAATGAATACAAGCGCTGGCATTAAGGGGAGCCTCAGCTGCCTTCTGTGCTTCTGTTGAATCCAATACGGGGTGTTTTCATCAATGCAATGAATCTGCATTAGCAAAGCAACCTTGGGGCTGAGATGGTGTTGGCTTTTTGCCATAGTTTGTTTGTGTCACTACTGCAGTAGATTCTGCTACTAAAGCCTGCCAGCAGTGCCTGTACAGTAGTTCGTCGCAGCAGATGAGATGGAGAAACTATATAAAATAGCCTAACTAAAATATGGAATATAGCCTAGTTAGTAAAAGGATTTTTTTCTGCATTTATTCAGGATTTGGACTACTGCTTTTAATGTTTTTGTCATATCTTCTGTCATTTCCATCTCTTAACCAACGGAAACAATTTTCAGTCATTTGGATAATTTGGATGAACCATCAAAATAATTATACATCATTATTAGTGGTTTAAATAGACTGGATTGCTTTCGTACCTGTTGTGGAACACACTGTTGAAAATATTGACAAAGTTCTCAACTGGAATCCGGTGCAGTTCCTTTGTTGTCATTTGTGTTTCAGACAGAGGGTGAATAGAGGTGTTCAGTATGAGAAAGATAATGTGTTTTTGGATCACTGAACCATGTATGTATTCTAATAGACCCCAAAAATAAAATGATGAACCTTGAAAATAAGCATAAGAGGTCTGCTTTAAGACTGGCGGCACAAGCCAGTTATGAAATCTCTTTTGTCGGTCATTGCCGTTTTGGTTTGTATTCATACACACTTTGAGAGTAGTGGTAGTGGTAGTGTGTAAGATCGGCATATTGTATCATGAACAAGAGTAATCGGCAGCTGGGAGCAAGAAGCAAATGCAAGCTTGTTGCTAAGTAAATGGTCTGTCTTGTCATCATGTCACAAACTGTGATACTCAGGAGTGCAGGTTAGAAAGAACTTTTTTATTTGAGTGATTAGATTCGACTACACCGAATACACTGAACCAGCAATCGGCATGTATTGAGACTGCTAGCACACGCTAACTGGCTGACTAAATAAAACAGGGGTGTATGCTGTGTGTGACATGAATTATAAATGGTCTATGTCATATTGTCGTAAGCTGTGATGCCCAGGGGAGTAGGTTAGTGTCAACTTTTTAATTTGTGTGATTAAATTGGATTAGTGGAAACTAAGACTACATAGCTAAATTCTTTGTATCAAAATAGTATTGTGTTCAGTATTGTTGCATTTTAAAAATGCAGAAAATGCTTTCCCCAAAAACTGTACACATGATAATGTCATACAGTATGTGTGCATCTACATGTATCTTTAGGAGATAGAACGGTGTGCTGAGCGCTTTGCCCAAGCTTGTTTAAGACACATGGCCAGTGAAAGACTGACAACTTTTCTGATTCAGTGTAAAGCCAATTTATAGTCCAGGCGACAAGAGCTGCTCATTAAAAAAAAATCCCGTCCTCTAATGCTGTGGCACAATCACACGGCGCAATTTTCTTGTGGAAATGCATCTCTACTTGTTACTAGGTTGCCAGGGGATAGAATAACGGACCAACTGTGCCGGATTTATATTTATTTATGACATTGGCTCCTGTTCCCAAATGACGCCAATACGGCATATTACCATACAATTATTTAATTTAACTGGGAATAAGATGTCTGTACCTCGATAGGTCTTATGCCAGTGGGCCTTGCATGTTGTTTAATGTTATGGAATTGATAGGGTCTCTGGGTGGACTTAGCAGAGGCTTGTGGCGACTCCTGAGTTGAAAAGAATACAGTCCAACATTCCTGCAGCTCATGCTGATCCTGTGAACAGATCTTCTGCTTTCAGCCCCAGTCACAGCATAATGAACAGGATAATGAACAATCTAGGCATTGTTGATTTCCAGGTGGGCCAGAAAGTGAACATTAGTTTATTTGACTTGTCAGGTTAATGTGTTTGTGTTTGTGTTTGTGTGTGTGTGTGTGTGTTACTCAGGAAAATGAGAAGCTTTATCTGCAGGTGAAGGCTCTTCAGGCTCAGAATAAACGCAACGAGGAGGCTATGTTCACAGAGAACCAGAGACTCCTCCATGAGCTCGCCATAACTAAGTAAGATGTCTGTCTCACACACTCACTCTCACTCATATTTGACAATGACAAAGACAATGCTCAGATTGTGCAATTACATAAGCACATATTAAGGGTATAAGTCACATCTCCTGCTCCAGACGTAGAGGGTTCTAGTGATGGCTGGCAATACTTAACAATACTTAGCAAGTTGTTTATAGTCTTTCTTCTTTTGCGCTATGATGCATTGTAACACCCTGTTTGTGCTGTTTCTGAAAGGGATAAGATGAACAGGAACAGCGTGCAAAGGACTGTGGGAGTTGTAGGCACATGTGAACAGGGCTACAATGTTGCAGACCTGCTGGCACAAGTCAAAGGACTAGAGGTGGGTGGAACTGTGTAGGATATGTGTCTGACATGTTTGTTGGAATCCGGTGGCTTGGGGATTCAGTCTGCACTGTGACTAACCTCACTGGTGTCTGTGCAAGGCGCTTTCTGGAAGGATGAAAGAACAAGCAATGTGGAATGCATCTTAAAAAAGGGTGTTAAAGTTTTGATGTGTGTGTGTGTGTGTGTGTGTGCGTGCGTGCGTGCAGAGGGCAGAAGCCAGGCTGCAGGAGGAGGCTCGCAGACTGAGGCAGGACAAGCAAGCGTTGCAGCTTGACCTGGATATGATGAAGAAGGAGAGAGACCTGGCCAAGATACAGACTCTACACACTTCAGGTGAGAAGGAGTGTGTGTGTGTTACTCTGTGTGTGTGTGTGTGTGTGTGTGTGTGTGTGTGTGTGTGTGTGTGTGTGTGTGTGTGTGTGTGTGTGTGTGTGTGCTTCTGTGAAGTACAGAGATGCACTGAAATAGAGCAGGAGAGAGGAAAGTGATTGACTGGGACTGGGGAATTCCTTCATTTTAAAAATAGGTTTTGCATTCACTTAGTGTGTGATGTGGCGTGCACATGAGACATGTTGTTGATGTTTGAGTAAATGTTGCTATGACAACCTTGTCATGTTTAAACCAGGTTTGCCCATTTGATATGTGTTCAGGGTCTATATCTATACATATCTCTCTATACATATCTATCTCTCTCTCTCTCTCTACTGTATATATATATATATATATATATATATATATATATATTATATATACAGCTATGTTCAACGTCATTAACAATTAATTTCATCAAGAGAAAATGTATTTCAAAATAGAGAACGCTACACATAATAACGCAAGGTTATTCAGAATGCGAAATAACAAAGCAGTGGCTTGCCATTCAAACAGACCATTATAGCTGGAATTTATTTTTTTCCCTCGTTCAACCGAATGATTGAATTTCAAATAAAAAGTGACAGCCCTAGTGTGTGGGGGTGTGTAAGACAGAGAGAGACAGAGAGTGTGAGTGTACATATTTGATGGGTTTATGCTTTTGGGTTTGTCAAACCATGCACCTTTGTGTGTTTGAGAGAGATAATATATACAATGTATGTGTGTGTGTGTGTTTGTGTGTGTGTGCGCGTCGCGTGTGTGTGAGACAGGCGACCTGGGTTTTGAGCTGAAGATGCAGGAGCAGAGGCATCAGGAGGAGGTGACCGCCCTGAAGAAGCGTCTCCAGTGGTACGCTGAGAACCAGGAGCTGCTGGACCGAGACGCAGGCCGACTCAGGGCTGCTACCGCCGAGGTCAAGAACCTCACCGAGCAGGTGAGCACCATCAGAACATCTCATGGGCTATATCAAATGCGGAGTGCTTACTAGCCGCCAGGAGAGAGAGGGATAGAAGAACTATCCAGGAGGATCACCCATCCACTGCTCTCATATGTTAGTGGAAGTCCATTTGTAGCCTTCTGAGATCCATCAAAACACGCAGACACCCTGACCACGCTTGGTTACAAGGAAAACAAACAAATGCTCTATTAGCACTAAAATACTTTCATTCGACTGCTGTCCTCTGCCCCCTGTTGGTATCCTGTGTTTCTCTGCCCATTCATCCCCCATGTGTAGTCAATCGATTTCCTTTACTCCTCTGCCCTGCTCTTGTGCATGTACACACTCACAGCGCGCTGAAGTGGGGCTAACCTCACTGCTCTCTGGCTGCACACTATGACACTTGAATGAGGGATAGAAGCTCCAGGTGCGGTGTGAATGGATGAAGTGATTTGATCCTAGGAAGTTGAAAGAAACCAGCATAGTCTGCATGAAGAAGTGATTGAGGGGGAATGAATGATCAGTGCACTTAAACAGCAGCATGTCCAGTGAAGGAACACCAGTGTGGTGCTGGTGGAGAAGCTCTATGCATTAGACAAACACCATATCCTCCTCAAAGAAGGTTCAGTAGATGAGATCAGCCTATGTGCCTTTGCCCATCTCTGTGGGTCAGTCTTTATAGGAATAGGACAGGCTGTCATTGTCAGAGCTGTCTGCACACGCACACACACACACACACACACACACACACACACACACACACACACACACACAGTCACACAAACACACACACCTTTTCCGTGGTGTCTGGTTAGTTTGCACACCTCACAATGCACCACAAAGGCTTTTGTTTGCACATTTTAACACTGGCAATAAGTTCACAAAACACTGTCAGGAGTTAGAGCTGTTCCCTGAGGTTGCATTGCAGATGGCTAAAACGTATCATGTTGCCTAGCAACAGCCTTGTGCACACTTTTGACCTGAAGTTGGAACAATGGCTCATTATAGTGGCTTCAGCCAGATATGTAAAAAAAAAAAAAATGAATGAATTCAATGTATTACAATTCTATCTGCCGAGGTTTATTGTACCGTTGACTGCCCACAGAGATGACTCCTGGGGGTGAAAAACTCGTCCTGTGTCCTGCATCCTAACCAGCGGGCTCAGAGAGGCTGCTTGCTATGTCTCGACTCAAATGGTCTTATTTCATGTGGGTCACACACACACAGCTAGTCTAAGTCCTTCTCATAACTCCTCTGTGATTTATGAAATGTACTGAAGGAATTTCAGAATGGAAGAATAACGCCATGTACCACATGCAGGAGGACATTGTGACTGTATGTTTTGTGATTTCCAGTGTTAGTTACTGGAGTGTGTGTTGGTGTAGGATGTTGGTGTTGGATGCTGATGGATTTCTTTGTGTGTGTGTGTCAGGTTGAGAGGCTGAGGTCTCAGGTGGACAACAGGGCCAGCCAGCAGCAGAGGAGGATGAAAGAAAGGGCCGCCGATGCCAAGAGGATCCAGGACCTGGAGCGACAGGTACCTCACGTCACCTCACGTCTTTATGATGATTATGATTAGAACTGCATTTTAATGTCACGGCTCATTTATCTCCAAATTATGCCGTTTTTGTGAAGTGCTGCCTAGATGTTGTAAACAGCCTAGATGTTCTATTTCACATTAATTGGGTGAACAGTCACACAGATTTTTATGCTGTGAGTCATTTCCATTGTCATTTTGAGTTGGGTATTTACTTTTGTGTGTATGCCAAAGTCTATTCTTCTTATTTAATTGAAAGGTGAACTTTTGTTTTCTGAGCATTCGAAGAAGCCGTGGTTTGTCTATGTACATGGATTAGGTGTGCGTAAGGTTTTTTTTTTTCTGGAAGTCGAGCGTATGTGCTCTGACTGCCATCCTGACAGACCTGGCTCTTTGCCGATGCAGCCTGAGTGCTTGGGTATTACTCTAGAGACCGGTCTTCAATGTCTCCCTCCACCACCAGAATAGAATAATGTTCACTAGTCATCATTAACAAATACAGAGAAAGAAAATAATCCGTTCTGCTGCAGCTGTGCTTTTGGCGGCCGTGACCACAGGGTTTGGCTGTGTTTAGAATCTTAAACTTAGGCTGACCACAGTGGGCTTAGTAGAGTGAGTTAGACGTCTTCAGCAACATCAAACTAAATGAGCCTTGAGTTGTGTAACTCTAATAATCTCATTTAAAGTGAAAATGGTTTTCTAGCAGAGGCTTGTTTCTGGTGCCTGAGGCTATGCTCTCATCCATTAGTTCTGCCTCATCAGACCTCCCCTTTCACTCCAGACAGCGCATCCAACCCCGCCGCATACACTACACCGCACACAGATATTAAAGCGGCTTTGATGCCCAGGTATTTAAGAGTCTTCAGTGCATGAAGTAAGAGGTATCTGCTTCAGCTCTGAGAAGGATTAAGTGATGTCGGGGCGGTGGGAATCACTGATGCTCTCGCTTCATCATTGTGTGCGCCTGACGGAGCAAGGATGGAGATAGAGGGAGCATTGTCTTCAAATAAAACGCCTCTCGTTGCTTAGGTTTGGCCTCCACAGCCAGCTTTTTGTAGAAATGTGTTTTCAGGCTGTTAAAAATGAACCACAGTATTGAAATATTATAAAATACTATTTGGGTTCACCCCATGCTTTCTGTGTGTTTGCGCATGTGTCTGTTTGCGTGTGCGGGTGTTTGTGTGTGTGCATGTGTGTGTGTGTGTGTGGGTGTGAACACACCACCATGGAGCTAGAACCTGGGTAGGGATGGGAATTGATAAGATTTTGTTGATACCAATGCGATTATAGATTTTTCTTTATTGGTCTGATTTTTTATCGATTTCTGATCAAATGTGTGTGTTTCTGTGTTGTAGGTGAAAGAGATGGAAGAGATCCTCAGACGTCGGCACCCTAACTCACTCCCAGCCCTGATGTATGCAGCCGCAGCTGCACCACTCCCCGCCAGCGGAGCGGACGAGGACCAGGAGGAGGGTGGTGGTGGGGTGGCAAAGAGGGCAGAGAAGCCCGACGGGTCCCCAAACGCCCCGCCACAGAGCGCCGCCCTGCTGGAGCGCCGTGTACACAGGCTGGAGGCAGAGCTAGAAAACCGTGACGAGGACGCCAAACGCAGCCTGAGGGCCATGGAGCAGCAGTTCGTCAAGGTCAAGGTAACAAACACATGCGAAACACTCACACCGAACATGGCCTTCAACATGAAGAGAGTGAGTAAAACCCTGCTTAAGAAATAAGATAAATGTTGTGTTTGCATAGATGAATATTGAGTGAAAGTTGGGAATCAGTGGGAGATTTATGTGGTTTAAGTGGTCATCCACAGTGCATCTGTTCATGAAACACCCCTAACCCTGTGGTTGAACTGTGGACGGAACACACCACCATGGAGCTAGAACCTGGTTAGGGATGGGAATTGATACGATTTTATTGATACCAATGCGATATAGATTTTGCTTTATTGATTGGAATCTTAATCGATTTCTGATCAATTGTTCGTGAGGAAACATGTAGGCTTTCACTGATTTTCAGCGTCAACGCTGAGGTTTTATTATGTCTCAGTCTGATCACAGTATACAATGTCTGCCTAATAACATTTTAACAACTACAAAACTGACTGATAAAATAAACAGTTTTTCATTCAAAAATAGGCATGTATTCCTAGTACAATTTTAATAAATGACAGTACTCTTTCCTGGGCCTGAAGACAATTCCGATGGATCATAAAAGTTCAGTTCTCGACTCTAAACCTGTTTCTGGCATAGCGCTGTGCGACTAGCGGAACAGCACAAAATAAACACTGAGTAGGCAATGGCAAGGAGCTGAGGTTTCTCTCATCTAGTCACTTCAGTCCGTAAGTAGCAAAGGGCAAGGTAATATTGTCTGCCATTAGTCGCCTGTTGCTCCAGCTCACCTGCAATTTCATGGCCACACTCATCACTCAGAACTGTAATTCAGTCTTTATTTTACATTTAGTCATTTGGCAGATGCTTTTATCCGCTTTTATCCTGCCGCATGAATAGAATGAAACAGCCAGGTTTCATCTGGAGTGAAAGTTGCTGTCAGTATGTGTTGGTCGACCCTGCAAAAATAAATATATCTCAGTCCAGGTTTTTAAAGGAGGACTACTCCGTACATATTTTGGCTTGTAAATGGAACATTCATACACAATTAAGAGACTTTTTGATTTTATCCTTGCGATTTTATCCTTTTGTGATCACATTCTTAGAACAGAGATTAATATACAAAGGACTGATTATCTCTACCTCATAATTACTGTGGAGCAGTTCTCTGTCATTTTAAACTGTATCCTTTGTCAAGTGTAATGAACTTTTGCAGTGATGGTTATTTATATAATTATTAATTACGATAATTATTATTTAAGTTCCTCCTCTGCTGTGGTATAAATTATAGTCATTTATTTATATATGACCTTGCTTTTTGTTTGTGGCTAGCTTCAGTATGAGCAGCGGATAGACGTGCTGCAGCGGCAGCTGTCAGAGAGATGCCAGACACCGCGGAAGACTGGAGGAAAAGAGGAAGGGGAGGAGGAGGCCTCTGTCCATTCCCTTCAGGAAGAGGTGCGGAAGCTGAAGGAGGCCCAGCAGGAGCGGGAGAGCTCTCTGCAGGCAGAGGTGGCCAGTCTGCAGGAGCAGCTGCAGAAGCTCCAGGGAGCGCAGCAGCAGCGCAGTCCGGGCGCTTACACCCAGCGGCACCAGCGGCAGGCGGAGGAGGCGCAGTCGGCACGCGTGGAGCGGCTCACATCGGAGCTGGCCGCCAAGAGCCGCAGCCTGCAGGAGCTGACCCGCACCCTGGAGCGCCTGCAGCGCGAGCGCCGCACCATGCTGTCTGGACACTGGGCTGGCACAGGGGCCGGGGTCAAAGGGCATGAGGTCAAAGTGAAGAGCAGCGCGGGAGTAGCCGCCGCCGCCCGCCGCCGTCACCAAGGCCACCATGACGACGGAGAGCTTCCCGGCCACGCAGGACGAGAAGGCGTATCAGCCAGCGGCGTTTGCGGGCTCGCACATCTCGGAGGTGCTGGCCGAGAGCGACGGACTCCGGGAGAGACTGGAGAAGCTGGAGCAGGAGAGCCAGCAGGAGAGGGAGGCCCTGCAGGCAGCCGCCACTCATGCACAGACTGAGCTGCAGAGGTAGGACCACACAACGTCACCTTATCGTATCATTGATTATCACCCTATCGTATCATTGATTCATCATGCAAGTATTAACGTGATTGTAAAATAAATCGCAATCATCACATCATCCACAGTATTTAGTGGATGATATTGTATCCTGTTTGTCTAATTAATGTTGAGATAATGTAGAAATGGGAAATGTAACGTATTCATTAACTGCTTTTATATTTAATTTCAGAAATACGCAGTCAGTAGCTGATTGTCGTTTAATTATGTAGGGGGCACTGTGGAGATTACAAAAAGAGAGTCTCAAAGAAGAAACAGCTCTGTGACATTGGACAGAGACAGCGCACAGACTGAAGTAGCGTGGGTGAAAAGATGCTCCGCGGGTTTACAGATAATCGGATCATGGTTATGACCCATGGGGGTGGCTGGTTTGAAGGAGAATCATTATACACTGAAAAAGAACCCAACAAAAACAAAAGCATACTCTACTCACTACCGCTCCGTGAGGCCCTGCATAGCCCTGTTTGGATTCCTAAGAGAGGCAGCTTATCGGTACCAAGCTGAGGCCGTATGCAGTGAAGAGAGTGAAAATTAGGAACCGAAAGAGATGATGTGGCCTTCACGTGCTAGCTGGAATATCGTAATTACGAGTTCTAGCACATGAACGGCCAAACAAGGTCGGAATTACTAGTGGGAAACTCGAATTATTCTATGGTTGCTGAGTTGTGATGTTGGATTGTGACGTAGAGGGCGAGGCATGACATCAACTGATCTGATCAACTGAACAGATGATAAAAATGTGTTATTTAATATTATCGTGTTGTACATTTAATGTCTGTTTGTGGCAATGCTTCTACAAAGTCCTTATCTTGAACAGAAAATTAGATTTGAGTTAACTTCATGTCTGCTGTTCGTGTTCGTGGCTGAATTTCTTAAATTCAATGAACGTAATATGAGCATGGTTCAGTGTGTATAGGCCTTCTTATGTCTAGAGTTCACTGGCTAAGAGGTAGTCGGTCTGTAACGCTCAAGACCGCTTTGTATGGTTTTATTTTGATAAGTGTCTTTAGCAGGTTGTCCATTTTAAAAGATATTGTGGTAGTTTTCTGATCAGGGACTTGAATGCGATTTCTGAACTCGGAAGTAGAATCTTACAACAAGCTGTTGAAGGCAGCCTGGGTCCTCTCTTGGTTTTGAGCAGGTCTGCATTGGCAATGCGCGCTGTATGTCAGGTTAAAAGAATCAGTGCAGTGGCAGTAATACATTAGTTCAGTCAGGAAACTCCAAGTGACTGCTGCTGATTGGTCTTCCAGCATTTGAGCCAATCGGCTTTTTTGTTTTTGTGCTCCTTCCTCCTACCCGGCTCCAGGTCTGCTCAAGGCTATGGGAGTCTTTATGGTGTCTATATTTTCGCACTGTTCTTAAGCAGCGGCAGCCGGTTGGTGGCAGCTGCATCTCACAGCATCCACAACAGCATCTAAAGCAGATCTAGTCAGCCAAGGCAAAACTTACTACCAGGTCTTTTACACACATAAAAATGTTGTGAGGTTGACACACTTGATCAGCCTTTCACAGTTCTTAAAGGTGAAAGAATGTTTAGTTAAATTCAACTTTATTCAGCATATTTATATACTGCCATCAACAATTAAGAATCTCAAGCAGCTTTATAAATGCTGCTCTGAGCACATAATCAGCTAGGTTTATAATCAGCAAATAATTAATTGAGAATGTAACTCTTAATACTCCCAATCATAAGTCCCAATCATTTTATTGACATTCTGACTCGGATACGCAAAGTTCAGTGACGTGTATGTGTGTGAGAGAGAGAGAGAGTCGGGGAGGGGGGATACCCTGAGGCAAAAAAGGGTACTGTTGCCATGGATATAAAAGGAGTCTTGAAAGGAGGCTGAATAGAGTCTCTAAAAAGTGGGTTGCGATTGAGGCAAACACTGTAATGTAAGTGGAGGACTGGGACCTACTGACGTCCAGTGGGCTCCACAGAGTAATGTATTGAACCAAAGACACTGTATGTCTTTTGAAAGGCAAATAGCTTTGGTATCATCTTCAAATTCATTTTGACAGTACATAGTCCTGGCACAGATACTCCTACACATCCAGGATGTGCTTTATGCGTAAATGTAACAGGCTTTTATAGCATGACTTCGCCAACTATATCGCCAAAAGATACCAATAAGCAAGTGGGAAGCAAGCGTTTATCAGTGCCACCTGGGCTGGTGGTGATTTCTCATGCCTTTTAGGTGGTTTAGGCAGCTTGCTAGTTTCAGATAAAAAAAAAACCCTTACTGCTGCTTTAAGTTCTCAAATTAAGTTCAGTGATTTATAGTGGTGTCAGTGCTAATGGCCTCGCTGAAATAAACTGACATGATTATCTTTGATGGTTACTACATACAAGTGAAATGATGTAGATTCACCAATCTACAGACCATATTTCAAACTGTATCATATTTGTACCTTCATGACTGAACTATACCCCTATTGTTGTTTTGGTCAGCTTTGCAGTTGATCTTTTATGTGGTCATGTCCCACTTGTGTGAGAAGTATTGATGGTGTCCATGGCTAGACAGTAAGTAATGCAGGGGCCAGGCAGGCAGCACGTGCCAGTGTGAGTGAGGGGTCCACTGGCGCGATGTGTGGCTGGCTGCTGCAGTGAAGTGGACTGCAGGAGGTGTTAGTTGATGGAGAGAAAACCACTCTGCCATGGTTACTGCGGGAGAATTGAAACGAGCCTCAGCTATTCGCTCCGCTCTGTCAACTGTGCATGCGTGGCTTGGAAGGAAATCAGATTTTGGAGGGAGGGTGGGGGCAGGGAAGAGATGGGGTTCCGCACAGAATTTGAAGAAGACTCTGTGAGTTACGCCAGAGCTGCTGTGGATCCTGGCAGTCAATGGAGATGTTGAGTGTAAAGTGATTTATTGACGAGGTTTGCAGGTCCTATTGTATCCCCACATGGCACTGCAAGACTAGACACGTGGTTCATTTTAGTGCAAACTAGTGGTTCACAAAACCTCAAACTTGCAGATGGTGTTGCATGATTGGTGCCTTTTTCACCTGTGGCTATATGACCGATCGGATATAAAAAACAAATTGATTATTACTGTATAATTATAATTATTTATTTTATATTTGACTTGCTGTATAATGTCTTAAAGTTTTGCTTTTCTGAAATGTACTGAAATCGACTTAAACTCATGACTTTTCTTACCACAGTCCACAAATGGAAATAAAAAGTGTAATGCAGTTATTGATGTGGTATTTGTTGTATGTTTGAAGTTGGGTTTGAGGTAGTGATAATCTTCCTATTCCCTTGCTGCAGGGTTAAGGAGCACAGTGCCCAACAGCTGGCCTCACTCTCTGTTGACCACAAGAGGGAGCTGGAGATTCTGCTTGGCCGCCACGCCTTAGAACACTCCACCTCCAAGGTGGCGGAACTGACCAATCAGGTCAGCTCTCATGAGGTAAGCCTCACAGAGCCAGCCAATAACAATCACAGAAAGGCAAAGTCTGTTATGATTCAGCACTTCAAGATCTCAGCCCTGGCTGTGGACTAGCTGGACTGTGTAAACAGGTTGCCAATCAATGAGTCGCTAAAGAAGCACATCCTCCTCCACGGTGCTACTGTCAGCCGTCGCTGCTACTGGCTACGTGCCTTAAAAAAACCGCAGATACTAACTTTAGGTTCAGTAGCAGGAATTTGCTATTGTGGTTTTTAAGCAGGCAGACAGTTCACACAAGGATATGTTCCAAGGATGTTTTAGTGGTGGTAATGTTTGTGTGTGTGTGTGTGTGTGTGTGTGTGTGTGTGTGTTAGATCATGGTGCGTCATCTGCGTGATCAGCTGAAAGAGCTGCAGGGGACAAAGGAGGCGTTGACTGTGTCCAAACTCAGAGAGGACACTCTGCAGCATCAGGTATGCACTTTTCATCCTCAAAATGTTGCGGCAGACATATTTCTACAGTGAATGGTGAGGGGGGGTTGGCTCACACTGGCCATTCTTGTGAGCACTGGTGTCTTATACTTACCACTGGTTAGTACCACTAGGGGGAGCTCCAGAGACTGTTCAGTGGTCACTGACTGCCTTCTCATTTTAGCAGGAAAACCTCTTGAAACTGGTCAGTGACCATACAGGGGCATTGACACTTGCCATTAAAAAAACATAGTAGCTCTGTCCCTGTTGTTTAGGCAAGCATTATCAGTTAATATAATTCTCCTTTTTGTCTGGAGTTTACCTATTTTATGAATTAATTGTTAATTGTTAATTGTTTCTGAAATATAGTTTCCTGGTTGCTTGAGACGTAGATGTAATATGTCATCTATACTGTGTGTGTGTGTGTGTGTGTGTGTGTGTGTGTGTGTCCTGTAGTTGACGAGGCTGCTGGAGGAGCTAAAGCAAGCCAAAGAGGCCCACAGTCCAGAGCTGCGCCACTTCACTAGTCTGGAGCGCAAGATCCACAACATGGAGCTCCGTTACAGCGAGAGGGAGAAGGAGCTGCAGCAGGTACACAAACACACACACACACACTCACACAGGAAGCACAAGCTGGGGTCCTAAGAACTGCAGCAGGTGTGCTTTATACACCGCTTACACATAGGTACAATTGTCAATTCCCCTAACTCTCTCACACACACACACACACACACACACACACAACACAACAAAACAAAGCCAGAGGGCTCGCACAAAGCCTTACCAGTAAACATGGTGTGGACACCGCTATCCAAAGAAAAATGTTTGCTAGTAAATCTGAAAGGACAAGAGAACAAAGAGCTCACACTGTGATTAATGAATAGGAAGGGGAAAGTCTGACCTTTCAGGCAGGAGCAGAAAGCTACTTCCCACACACAAAGGACATCACCACAAGGGCAGATCATTGGGCGTAGTGGGGTGAACATAATAACTGTTGTCGCCAACTGCATCCACAAACGGTCATTTGGTTCTTCACGGGCCTGGCCATGCGGCCGCAGTAAATGCATCGCATATGTGAGATTTACAAGTTTCTAATTAAGCAATAAGGTACGAGAGGCAGTACTGTATCGTCAATAATGTACTGTTCAAGGGTGTTGTTAGGCCCGACGCGAAGCTTTCTGTTAGAAAGTTGGGGCAGATGCTTTGCAAAAACACAGAGGAATTGCTAATCGCTAACGGCTGGTAGCATGCTAACCTTTGATAGGTGGCTCATACACCTCGCAAATCCTCTTAGAGGATTTCTCGGTAACTTTCTAAAAATCTAAGCAAAAAAAAGTCAAACTTAAAACTTTTAGGTACAAATACGATGATCTACGGAAATTTGGTCCGCCATTTTTTTTCTAACTAAGGTAGTATATTTTGAGTGCGCACTGATATGGAACGCTCAGGTAAATGTAAACAGCTTTACAGTACATTATGGCTCAATACAGTACACCCGGTGACCTCCTTTCAACCAATCAGAATGCTTGATTTCATCTACCCGTATTATAAACGTTATTAAACACACACACACACACACACACGCAAACACACACGCCCACACACGTAATGGCCAGTGGCAGGGATTTGTTTACTTGAGTTAAATATATAGTATAAATTCACTTGTTTCTGCAACATCTGTCTTGCACACACCAGTAAACAAGCATGACCAGCTGTCTTGAGATGCGTGTACCCCCACGCAAACTACAGCTACAATCCATTTACATTTAGCCATTTAGCACAGAGGTCTTCAACCGGGGGTACTGCAGGGGGTCCGCCAAATGATTTCATCTGAAGCATTTTTCCCTCTTCCAAAAATGTACAACGTCCAAAAGACTACATAAACAGAAGGTAAAAATTGCTTTCTATTCCTTAAAAATAATACATAGGCTACCCATGAGTCTTCACGCGATCATTTGATCATAATGGCAACATATGCACTTTTAGCTACATTTAGCTATCTGGTGCCAAAAGACGTTTACATGCCATAACTATACAATTTGAAATAATTGATCGTTTTGTAATTTCTCGGAACAAAAGCTCCCCGTCAGACACCACTGATGGCGGTTCAGATGATCTACCTTCAGAGGATGCCAACATGAACAGCCAAAAGTGCAAACGGGAGAAGACACGTAAATATTCAGAGAATTATCTGAAGTTTGCCTTCACCTATAAAGAGACCGATGGTGAAGAATTAGCAGTGAGCGTGGTTTGCTCTTCCTTGCTATCAAACGAAACTATGAAACCATCAAAGCTGCAACGACACTCAAAGACAACTCATGCTCACTTGAAAGAAAAAAAACATTTAATATTTCCCGTTTAAAATCTTTTGAGGGCCAGCAGACCTTGATGAGACAATCAGCCAAAGTGTGCGAGCTAGCTTTAAAAGCCTCTTATCAAGTTGCATTACGTGTCGCTCAGACCTAACAGCCATACATAATTGCGGAAAGTATAATATTGCCAACAGCTAGTGATATGTGCAAAACAATGTTTGGGAAGGATGAGTACGTAAAAAAACTGAAAAGCATCGCAATGCCCGCCCTATTGATGAATTGGCAGCTGATGTGAGGGCACTACTAGTCGCAAAACTCCCCAAGGCAGATTATTTTGCACTACAATTAGATGAATCCACCGATGTGTCAAACGACGCTCAGCTTTTAGCTTTTTTGTGATTTGTCGACCAAAATGAGATGCAGGAGGAATTTCGATTCTGTAAGCAGCTGCCTGGAGGTAAAAAAAAACTTCAGAGATTTTCAAAGTGATCGACAATTTTTTCCGTGAACATGATATACCCTGGCCAAAATGTGTTGCGCGATGTGCACAGACGGTGCAAGAGCCATGTATGACGCACTGCATGGTTCATAGGGAGAATGTTGTTGCCAAAGACATGAATGATGAATTCTCAAACGTCAGATCTCTCACTAGGTATGAGATATTTCATCCATACTTAAGCTTCTCAAGCTACTCAATTCTTTGTCCCTCCCTAATTGAATACAGAGTGACGGCTAACTGTAAGGGAGAAAAAAATGTCAATAATAAACAGAATAAATTGAAACGAGTTGTGTGTCACAGATGATTTGTAATTCTGTTCAAACATGTGTAGGGGAGCGTGTGTGTGTGACTGACACTTAGTTCTAAATAAATTATATGAATATCAGGCCCAAATTTGTGGCGGCGGGGGTGGGGGTCCCTGCTCAGTGTCTCTCTCAGCCAAGAGGTCCTTGAGCTGAAAAAGGTTGAAGACCCCTGATTTAGCAGACGCTTTTGTCCAAAGCGACTTACAAGGGAGAGAACAATCCAGACACATTTTTACCGTGATTGTGTTTCGGGGATGAGCAAGGATCAGGTATTTTCACTGGTCTCTGTCCCACATAAACCTGCAGCTCAAGTCTTCACTGTGGCAAAAACAGAGCCATTCAAACAGGGAAAGTTCACCACCAATCACCAGTCATCATCCATCAATCATCCATCAGCATTGTTGTTGTCATGGTGATCATCATGCACTGGCTGGAAGTAGATTGATAAGATATCAGATGAATACCACCAGGCTTTTGGGCAGTTTGTTGTAGGCTCAGTTTGTTCCCTTGTGGGATCCTGTCTTCAGTAAACTGTGTTCCTGTGGTGTATCTTTAAAGTGATCTGTGGAGGCTAGAGCCAGTTGCTGTGAGAAATCTATGAAACATTGATGCTCCTTTTTTGTGCTCCCCTTGACCATTATGACATTTAAATTAGAAATACGGTGATTGTAGCTTCGTGTAGGCTATGGAAGGATTTAGCAATATAGACTAAATCAATCCTGAAACCATCTTCATGACGGTTCACAATGGAGGTTTTATTCTGTTACGTGTGAAAGGAATTTGCAGAGAATCCCTCAGTAATGTAAAGGAATATCAATTTATTCTCATATCGTAAGAGTTATCAGTAAAGCGTGTGTATATGTGTCTGTGTATCTTTTGGTGTGTGTGTGTGCGTGTGCGTGTGCGTGTTTGTGCATGTGTGTTCGTTCAGGTAATTGCAGAGACGCGCGTGGCGACGCAGGCCGAGCTGCAGGGCGAGCTGGAGCGCTGGAAGAGGCTGGCTCAGAGTCGCAGCCGTGAGCTGGATGCCTTCCGCCTGGAGCTGGACGCCATCCTGGACGTACTGAGGGAGCTGCAGAGGCAGGGGGTGGTCATCCCCGCCCCCGAGCACACCACACGCATACCCTGGGGAAGATGAACACCATCATGTTCCCCGTCTTCTCAAATGCTCCTCCAGACCTCACAGGGGGAGTTTTTTTTTACCCCAGAGCACAATTTGCCCCTCAGAGTTAGCCTCTCCCTGGGGGAGATGAAGACGACACCCCGTCCATGTCGTCCTTCACCGTCTCCTCAAACACCGCTCCACGCCTGGCAAGATGAGCAGAGGGTCAAACCCAGAGCACACTTTGCCTCCGAGTCGCAGGTAGTAGGAGTGTGAATGTAACACAGGTGTCTCACCAGGTGCCGTAGCCCCACACCTCAACACCAGCAAGAGGAGGACACAAGTGGCTGGGTGCAAATTATGTGAAGAAACAGCGGCAGCAGAAGCTCTCGCTGTAAATGTGGTTGAGTTTGACCGTGTGTGTGTGTCTGTGTATCTGTGTGTGTGTGTGTGTGTGTGTGTGTGTGTGTGTGTGTGGGACGCTCTCTTCTCAGGTTTGCTTTTTTGTAAGACCGTGATTTCAGAGATTGCACCAAAGCATTATTGTTTGTGAAGACTTGTTTTTATATGGGTGTGTCAGTAAAGATAGAAGTTTTTATTTATTTTTGTAGGAAATCAAGTGTGATACAAAAAGGCAGAATAAATGGCATTATTTATTATTTTTAATCCGTGTCTGTAGCTTTGTACAAAAAAAAAGACAATCAATCACAGCTCCTCTTTTTTCCATCATTAAATTTCATCGAGGCTTTCCAGCCTGGTCTTATTTGAATCTCTCCTCAAAGCCAAGCCTGTTTCTGTCTGAGGGCAAACTGAAAGAGGTGCAGCACTGGTGCTGTGCCGCATTAGCCAGCCTTCATAGATTAATGAACTAGGGGTACTGACAGAAAAGCTTTCAGCAGTAAAGCAGCAGTACTGTGTTAGTGAATAGAGGCACACTGGAGCCGCACAGATCCCTTAATGAACCTGCTGGCCACCAGACCAGACCAGACCAGACCAAAAGTACAAGAATTAAACACATGTGAAAATAGTGCTACCATGTGGCTTCCTTTGAGGCGTAGATGCCCCTGCTGGCTTTAGAGAAAGACTCATTACCTCTCTGAAGGAGAGCGAAAATGCAGTGAAGGCACGCATGTCCTGTTCCTCGACATGTGAAAGACAGGTGGTCTAGAAATGACTGTAAAAGGCCCAGAAGGGCTTATAGTTTTCACTCTCTTTACAAACCAAATGGAGACATGGCAAAGCTACAGAACAATCAGACCATTTAGTCTCAATGCAAACCTGTTACATTTGTGTGTCTGGCATCATTGATGGGGGAAAATACACCAAGAAATGTTGGGTGTGATCCATACATCATTACTGTTAGTTTCTACCAGTCTGTGCATCCTACCATTTTACATGATCATCCTCTTTTGGGTAATGCTATTTAAATGGCTGGACCTGATCCTGGTATAACAAAATCACCACTTAGCCCAGATGGGATTGGGGGCAAAAAAAGAAGAACATGCATTTGGCCTGCTTGGCTGTGGGAACAGAAAATGCACACAATTGGGTTAATATAAGAGTTGCTGGTCCACTCTTAAGCCAGGCCCTTTCTACCAATTACCTTGAGCTTCAACGTCTTGGGCCTCTCCCTGCTCAGCTCTTGGGAGGCCCAGCGATTGGAACTAATTCCGTCTTGTGTCAGTAGGTATCTGCCGAACCCCCCAGTCTGCTCAGACACTAATTGTCTTGATAAACCCTGACGTTCAAGGTTGCAGGGCTTTCCACACATCAAAGCACTGCACATCAAGGCAGGAGAAGCTTCAGGCCCTGTGCTCTGTTAAGCGCCTTGAGACAATTTCAGTGTTTTGGCTCTATATAAATAAAATATATTTAAATATTAAAATGTATTTTATTTATATTTATATTATTTATATATATATATTGAAGCACCATCACTTAAATGATGAGCTTAGTCTTACTGGAGGCAAGTTTAAAAATTCTGCCTCAAACCGGGAGCAGTCTCAGTGGAGGTGGGCGCAGAATACCAATACTGGTCTGACTGAGAATAATGACTCTTCTCTAAATAGGTTGCTTTGAGAGTCCTTATATCAACTCTTAACCCTAAGTCCATGCCTCAGTCCACTTGACGGCTAGAGCTAAGCACTACTCCAGCACATGATCGCAGTTGGTACCGGTCAGACCCCTGGCTTCGCCGTCCAAGATGAGAGGGGGGGTACCCAGCAGAAGGTCGTCGTCCCCTAGCGTTGAGCTCAGCTCGGAGTTAACGAAGTTGGGGATGTTAAAATGCGCCATGAAGGCTGACCCATCCCTTTCAGGAAGTGACACGTCCCCAGCCTGTGTCTCCTGCACGATGCACACTGATTGTCTGTTAACTGCTGAGTGGCTGCAGTCACCTGTGACCCCACCGAGGTGCGATGCAGCACCACTCCGGTGTCTGTTTGCGGCGTGCTCCTCCTCGTTGATGTAGCAGTGGAAAAGCAAGCGTGACTCCTCCAGCAGGGGGCGTGAGGCGCAGGGTTGGCTGTCGAGCTGGTCAGGCAGACGGCCCGGGTCCTCCCCGCAGCTGGTCAGACGCACACGTTTCGCACAGGGCTCCGAACTCCTGTGGAGAGAGACAGGAGTGGTGTAAAAGGGGTGTGTGTGTGGAGATGGATGAGTTCTCCAAAGGCTTCAGCCTTCCTTATAGCCTATGGCATGAATCCGGCTACTATGTCACAATTCCTGAGTATTGCACTGGCAGAACGTTCCGTGAGTCGCGTTAAACTATTAAAAAACGTACTTGTGTGCCACCATGGGCGGTGGACTGCCTCTCACAACTTGTGCTACTTTTTATTGAAAGAGAGTGAGCTGTTTGCGGAGAACTGCGACTGAAATATCAAATACAGAATAATCCATCAATACATTGTATGTTTACATTACACAATTTATTGTAGAATTTATTGTAATTTTAATGAAGTTTGTTAATCCAGTGTATTTCTATAATTGAAAATTAAATGTTTTGACTTGACCTTTGTCCAATGTCCACAATTCAATGGCTAATTGTGGTTGGCGTATGATGGTGATGGCTACCGCTTGCGTATGTGGTAGCAGAGGCCATGTGTTTATTATGTTTGCAGAAAATAAATATAGCACACAGACAGATGCACAAAAAAAAGTAATACAAATATTGATTTCATATTATTGACTGACTTTGAATTAGTGAATCATTGATTTCTTTTTCAAACAAATAGCCTTGCCTAAACTCTGACTTGATTTGGACCAACGTTTTCCTCGGTAGCCTACAGACTATAAGAGACAGAATTGTGTGCGTAACAGATTGCTATTTTATCTACATAAAATGTATTGTTTAACAAAAATCAGTTGCGTTTTGGAGACAGAATGCACTATGTGCAATACTCTATGTGATGTGTGCACTGCTGTCTCTACAGAGGAAATGCTGACTGATATCGAGTGACTATGTAATGTTGACAATACAGATGTCTTCTTGTCTTGTATAGTTTGTTCAACACAATTCTGTCTCAATTTTCTGTGCACTGCTTTTATGTCTGATCCATGCGTTTACTGTTGGTGACCCTCCACTACTGCTGCATGCGTCACATTTTCTTGTGGAAATGCATCTCTAGTTAATTTTGTACCTATGTATTTTCTGGATGTAGTTTCTGCACAAAGAGATCTCCAGGACATAATTACAGAGGACCTGGGCTATAATTAGGGATCTCAGTGGGATCTCTACACAAAATGCTTCCTTGTGCTACCCTCCCATGATGGAGGAAAGAACTCTCACCTTTTAGCTAACAGATGAATTATGTTGACAGGACGGAGGCTAGAGCATAGATAACCGGCAGATCGTCAGCACCAGGAGATATACAGTAAATATCTCACGACAAGACTCAATTTCAATACTCTTTGAGGCTGCTGAAAAAGTGAGCCAGTGGTTGTGGCTGAGGTGCTTGTAGACTACTTGGGGTCATAAATTAACCTGAACTAAAACACTCATGTGAAATCTTGTTGAGGTCTATCTTAGGTGTATCAGTTGTTGTCTCTGGTAGTGGCATGTATTCTAACCCCATCATGAGTATGGAGGGGGTGGGTCTGGGACACCTTCCGGAAGTGCCGTGTTCAACGGAACATTAATGAGGGGAGGTGCCTGCTTGATAACCTCAGTGACATGCTCACAAAGACAGCTTTGTGGATGATGTATTCTGCTGCTCAGGTTCTATGGTTGGGCAGTCGTGTCGTGTTTAGCACTTGTGGGTTATAGACAGTGTGTGAGTGTGTGTACAGTGTGAAGTGGTCTTTACGGATCCTTGCTGTCTCCAACCAGTTGTGCGTTGTGTTTATAGTTGGTCAGTTGTTACATTGGTTAGCTTGCTGGCTATAAGTACCTACATGTGACAGTGAGTGGACTGGCTGCTGTGGGAAGTCCCCAACTGATAGCACAAGGGATTTCACATCTTTTCCAGTGTATAGCTAAAACTGACAATGGTGTATTGCGACAAAGATGAATGGCTCTGCTCTGCTGAAGCTTGACTGGAACTGCAAGTCTCCTCATGAATATGGATGAGTATTGGACACACAGTTCTGCATTATTCATTAGGAACTTTCTGTATCTCCTTGCAAAATCGTATTTCAATGCAAGGATCTCCCTTAGGTACATTTAGCTGTGGTTTCATTTGCAGATAGATAGTATGGCTCATCCAGTTAAACAGTAGGTATTCTTAGAGACGGTAACTTAATGTTTACAAGATATGGTGTGAAATTCCGAAGTGAATTCATATTTGACTAGCTTGACAAAAACCTCCAGCCTCTGTGAGTGGTTAAGGCTCTGGTAATGTAAGGGTGTGGGGCGGGGGGGTGGCTCCTAGAAATTCCAGCCCACCCAGGACAATATTCTGCCAGTCAATCATGGATTTTAGCCAAGGCAGTACATATGCATGAACAGAGCCTAATTGTTTGGTTCACTTTCAGAATCACAAACTTCTGGGGAAAACATTCACTTTGGCTGCCACTGTTTGTCTGCTCTTCCTGTTTGACCAAACATGTCCCTAATACCTGAATATCTGATCAGTGCTGATTGCATCTGGGAATTTGGCTCTTCTCAAACAGAGAATCTAAATCAATTTACAGTTACATTTTACAAGACATACAAGATATAAAATACTGAAGTTTGTGTGTGCATGTGCATGTCCACTCACTTCCTTCTAATCTACCTGCCCCTGAAATGGGCCACGTGTGGTAGAAGCGCATCCTTAACTGAGCAAATGGATGAGTCATGGCTTTGGTGTTTTCCTCCTCCTCCTCCTCTTCCTCTCAGCTATACAAAATGCACTGCAAATGAATACCACAGCAGCATTTTTGGCACACTTTGATCAATTGATCGGGTTTGGGTTTAGACCCCAGTCAATGCAGGATGTCAATGTGAATCGCTTTGGACAAAAGCGTCTGCTAAATACTTCACCTTTGCCTTCAATCAATTTCTGATGTCAGAAAGTTGCTGACAGGGCCTACACCGACTAAGGAGGCGGTTGTCATGGAGGCATGCCAACCGGGGTCGCTAGCGCTCCCTGCGACTCAATACTGCACTAGGACTCAAAACAGCGGGGGAGGCAACAGTTTTTTTTTTCAACCCTCTTCACTGACACAATGTTCCCTAAAGGGGCCAGCATGGTTGATGGATTGGTCATTGTGCGTGCCAACGGTGACGTGGGTACAACATGTGGTGCATGTTGTGGCTGTCTCCAGCCAGTTGTGCTTTGTTGTTGTATCCTGGTGCGCAGGATGTATAGTTGGGCAGTTGTTATATTGGTTAGTTTGCTGGCTAAGTGAGTGAGAGGATTGGCTGCTGTGGGAAGTCCCCAACCAATAGCACAAGAAACTTAACATCTTTTCCAATGTATAACTAAAATAAAAAAAAATGGCACGAGAAAACCTCTCCGGACCAGTGATATTCAAACTGTTGGTATGGAATCTAAGGTGCCTTTTGATTGAACTGTATGCCACCCTCTTGGATGTCACAACCTATATCACTTTAATTAGATGTGCTCCAGTGGTCTGCTGAAGGACGTGGCTCCAAGCGAAAATGAAATACAGGAACAATATACATAATGATAAGATTTGACTTCACTGTGGACTTCATTATCACTTTCAAAGCCCAGAGGAAAACTGGTGGGGGGGGGGCACACCAGATGCATTAGACTTCGGATTGAATCGCCTGAGCATTAGCTCAACCCGTTATGACCTTAGGCGCCCTCTTACAAAGCATTCTAAAACCATTCTAAAGTCATTGTTGGAAAATGACCTATTAAAACCTGAGGGTTTCCTGAAAAACTTGACAGAACGTTCACTAAAACCTTTATTTGCTCAGCCTCTAGCAGATAGTCACATGAAAAATGCATATTTAAAATAAACGTTTCAGAGCTTCTGAACTTAGTAGTATTGTATGTATATAAAAAAAAATGACAAAAATAAATATATCTATGGCACTGTAATAGTCATCTACTGTAAGTGAAGATATTGATGGATGTGCTTGCCAAAGCACTCGATGTGTACAGCCTCGTTGTGCTGTCTGCAGCTACAGAACATGACATCAGTGCCAGTCCTTGACAGCGCACACTCCCTGCAGATCCTTCTCTTCTGAGAGTTCTCAGTGATGCTCATGTGGTTCCCTCGGGTACTGTTGGTTGAGGAGCACTCCTTGTACTTGACTGTGAATGTTTTTCCTCCAGCACACCTTGCAGCAATGTATGCATTGTAGCGTCCATCAACCATTAAAAAGAGTCTTCTCCACCATTTCTTTGAGCGATACAGGAACTGATAATATCCACCCATCTGATCCAGTGTGATCCCTTTCATGTGTTTTTGGTAGTCTGAAAGGCACACTGGCACTACAACCTTGGTTGGGTTTCGCGCTTGCTTCCTTCTCTTCACTGACGCTCTCTCAGTGGGATCATGGTAATTAGACAGCACCATGACAGCCTTGGTGTCCTGCCAAACACAGAAAGCGAGATCGTCCTTTAGAGGCACTTTGAATTCATGTTTGCTCAACGAAGATTGCTTGTTCAGCATTTTGGGTATTTGGGAGTCCCTTTCTGTTAGTGTGAACAGTGCCGCAGGCATCCAGTCCATGGCTCTTCATGTTCTGAAAAAAGCTGAACCCCTGGTAGAAGTTGTCCATGAAAATGGACAGATTAGAGTCATAGTCGCCGAAATCCTCCTCTTCCTCCTCCTCAGACATGTCTCATTAAAATTGTATCTTCTAATTGACTGTTGTCTTCGTCCTCAAAGTAACTGCTGTACTCTGCATCAATGTTGCTTCCCTCGCTCAGATCATCAGCAACTTTAGAAACTTTTTTTGCCGTCCACACAGGCTAAGAGGCTAAAAAAGTTTAAGAAAATAAATAAATACAAAATATCTCATAATGCATTTTGCCTTCTCCCATCTGCATGTTGGCCAATCACGACAGATTGGTCACAGAACTTGAAAACGATGACATTGTCAAAAATGCGCTTACGTAACATCTGGCTCTAAAGGAAGAAGCACACTAATGTCACACTTGATCTTGAACCTACTAAGAATTATAGCTATTATCATGTCATATCTATATTAATATTAGCATTTTTGCCTAATGATTAAGGAATATAAGGATTTGTCTTACAATAAACACTAAGTTTTTGTGTATTTCCTTAATTGGAGTAATTTCTGCAAATGAGATCTCTGACCATTGCCTTGCACTGCTACGGGGCAGGGCAGTTTCCATGGATACTAACCTAGCCTGAATTATTTCTTTATTTATCTATTTTTTGGAACAGAAAACCTAGGCTTACGGCTTACTCTGAGTTAACATGTCCAGGTTAGTGACTAAGCCCTCTTTCTGCAATCCCCCTCTGGTGTTTAACTATGAGCTAAGGTGCCCACGTGCATATTTAGCAAATGAGAGAATACTTAGCTATCAGAGTTAATGAGAATACCAGCCACACACCTGCATGGAAGAGATACATGAATTACCTTATAATAGTGTTCATTAAATGAATTAATGGCACCCATTGAATGCAGCAGATAAGGTAAAGGTTGTGTGATTACTATGGCAGAATGCAGAGTGTGTGCGTGTGTGCGTGTGTGTGTGTGTGTGTGTGTGTGTGTGTGTGTGTGTGTGTGTGTGTGTGTGTGTGTGTGTGTGTGCGCTTACTCTGGGTGCGGTGCTCCAGTCTTGGTCAGCAAGGTGAGGACGAAAAACATGAAAAGCACAAAGACAGCCAGGCCCACCCAGAAGCCAATCACAATGGAATCTGCAATGACACACATTACACAATGTCAGTTAAGCCTACTGTGAGCCTTCATTGCAAACAATTCAGGATTATAGAAAAGGGAGTTTAAGTAGTCTATAGACTTCAAGACAAACATGTACCCTGTGATGTCGAAGGGTGTCTGTGACTGGGGGTCTTTTCAAAACAAGGAGGCATGCAGATGGTGATGGTGAAAAGGGCAATTTTGTATTGCCTCCAGGCAAAGTCCAAAGAACCGCCCATGTGGAATATTTACAGTGCCAGGTTAAAAGGGAAATACAAAAAAAAGGCAAAATAAACAATGACATGAGAGTCAAAACAAAAGTTAAAGGCAAATTCAATGATTATAAATAAGTAAACACAAATAGCTGTAGCAATACTGGTCTGCCAGATATCTCACACCTCTTTTACAGGGGTTGAAGTGTCAGTATGGCAGTGTGTTTGTTTGCCCTGTTGACCATCTTGCCTACCCAGGTCAACTAAAAGCTTTTCATTTTAAACTCCCCTTTTTTTATTTAAAAAAAAGTTCTGGGTAGGGCAGGCCAGGTACAGTTTTAACACTTTTTGCTTTTCCTCGGAGCAAAAAATCAGCAGAAGTGACTCCTGTGATTTTGACATATGCAACATACACCTTTCGTCTCTATATGTATTCCACTAATTCAAGCACATGTGCCTTACTTTTTCTCTAGTTTTCATCTACATGTTGTGAGTGCCACTGGGAACAATAGCAATGGCCGACGACAATCGTAACATGACAGTTTTTACCGGGGTAGCTTACTGTTGCAACCAATTGTATGCTATGGAATGCTCTTAATATTTTATGAGCTAATTAGAACATAACACATTGTATATCACTGATCACAACCACCTGTTACTTGTGCTCCCGACAAAATGCATCAATTTTTGAACATTACACATTTTGCCCACAAAAGGACTTCTGTCTATAACTTTTGACAGAGATTGAGACACAAACTGAAATTTTGAACCAAACATGCTGATTGCATCACACATGTTGTCTGTGGGTTTCATTAAATTATGAGCTGAGATGTTAAGCATGACACAACTGTCCCCTTGTTACAACTGTCCCTGGTCTCCCTCATCATTATTTCCTCATGACTACCTTCCTCTTTAAACTCAACATTGGTCCAAACATTTAAGAAGGAAAATTAAGGATTGAATCACCAAATTGGTTTCATTTCTGTCTTCAAGAACATCAAGAATATATGCTTTCATAGCCTAGTGATGTGATTGTCAGAAATGATAAGTCTCCTCTTCTCGTCTCATGTATAGCCTACATCACCTAATAAATGTTAGACATTTTGACGCGCATGCGTGCACAAGTTGACCTGGTTAGATAGACTCCTGTTAATATGAAGCCACATGCACCCAGAGGGTTTATCGTAGCTTTTTAACTAATCTCATGAGTTGTCTGTAACCATGGATACCATTCTAGCGTCCCTTGCGTTGCTGGGGCAGGTGACGTGTTTTTCTACCATCGGTAAGGCAAGGCAAGGCAAGTTTATTTATATAGCACAATTCATACACCGTGGCAATACAATGTGCTTCACATAAATAAAAGCAAAAGGTCAGTACATGATCATAAAAACAGTAAATTATAGGAAATAAAAGCATGAGAACATTAAGGCATAAAAACAGTAAAATATAGGAAATAAAAGCATAAAAAGAATAATAAAAATCACTAGTCTACTACAGTAAGCAATAATACTTCAAAGGAACAGTTCATGGCCAGTTAGCAGAAGGCATCTGAGAAAAGTTTGGTCTTTAGTCTAGATTTAAAACTGAAAGTAGTTGGAGCGTTTTTAATGTCTTCTTGAAGTTGGTTCCAGAGGTGAACCGCATAGTGGCTGAGTGCTGCTTCACCCTGTTTAGTTTGGACAGTGGGTTTTACTAATAGAAATGTATGCTGCAATCTGAGAGATCTGAGTGGTACGTACTGCTGAAATATGTCAGATAGATACTTTGGCCCTGTCCCATATTCCCATTAAGTGACTTGAAAACAAGCAGCAGTGCTTTAAAGTCAATCCTGTAACTTACTGGGAGCCAGTGCAGGTATTTCAGTATAGGGGTTATGTGATCAGTTCTTTTTGTTTTTGTAAGAATGCTGGCTGCTGCATTTTGTATCATTTGAAGCTGTTTAAGGTCTTTTTTAGGAAGGCCTGTGAACAGCCCATTGCAGTAATCAACCATACTGGAGATAAAGGCATGAATTAGTTTTTCCAAGTCATCTTTTGACATAAAACCCCTAAGTTTGGCAATGTTTTTGAGATGGTAGAACGCAGATTTAGTAATTGCTTTCATGTGGCTGTTTAGATCACTGTCTTTCTGACAGTATCCTTTGCTTTAAGTCCTTTTTTGTTAAGAAGGGTGGCAATCTTACATCTTTCCTCCTTTTTTACCAAAAACGATTACTTCAGTTTTGTCTTTGTTTAGCTGGAGAAAGTTCTGAGACATCCAGTGGTTGATTTGCTCAATACAATCACAAAGAGATTCAAGGGGACCATAGTCATTAGGTGTCAAAGCTAAGTAAATTTGGGTGTCGTCAGCATAGTTATGATAGGAGATCAAATTATTCTTTAAGATTTGTCCAAGTGGGAGCATATAAAGGTTGAATAGAAGTGGACCCAAAATTGAGCCCTGGGGGACTCCACAGGTCAGGGACGTAGGTGTTGAGGTGCAGTTGCCAACTGCAACAAAAAAGCTCCTGTCTTGTAAGTATGATTTCAGCCACTTGATAACAACACCTGAGACGCCAACCCAGTGTTCTAGTCGGTGAAGTAATATGTTGTAATCAACAGTGTCAAAGGCTGCACTAAGGTCCAGCAATACTAGGACTGATGCTTTACCTGCATCTGTATTTAGGCGTATGTCATTTATAACTTTAACAAGAGCTGTTTCAGTGCTGTGATTTGCATGAAAACCTGACTGAAAGTCATCAAGGCAGTTATTCAGTGTCAAAAATGTGGTTAGCTGATTAAAGACAATTTTTTCAATCATTTTGCCTATGAATGGTAAATTGGATATGGGCCTGTAGTTGTTTAATGTGGAGGCATCCAGGTTATTCTTTTTCAGTAGGGGTTTTACAACAGCTGTTTTCAGGGAGTTAGGAAATGTGCCAGTCTGTAATGATGTATTTATGATTACAAGCAGATTTGTTGTTATGTTATGTTACAGTAGTAGCATCTTAATTTTTACGAGACAAGACAACAGTTTGTTACAAAAGACCGACTGATAACTACATTTGAACAGATATTAAAACCTCCGGTCGACTCGCATATAGGAAGACCTGACTAAAGGCGTTTCTCAAAGTCAAGGAAGGATCATTGACGGCTGCCTACGTCATCAAATCCAGATTTTTAGGGATATCACTTTTGAAAGATACCTGTGTACGTGTGGACTAGGCCTTAAGTAAACACATTAATTGATTGTTTTTACTTTGAATCGATACTTTATATTGTTTCTTCTATTATTTTCATTTAGCCTACTTAATTTTCTCATTATTGTTTTTTGTTTTTACTGCTTTGTATCTATTGTTTTTGTCATGTTTGGACGAAAGCGTCTGCTAAATACCGTAACTAATTATAACTATATTCTTTCTTCCAGTCGCATGAGGCTACTCAAAAGGCAGGTGCAGTGTTTTTAGCTATAATTGTTCTTCATAGACTAAATACGCTTTAAATACGCCTTTAATGGAAGTGAAAGTATTTCTGCCAGACTGCCAACTTGTGAGAGCGCAATGCAGGCTGCTTACCAACACGGCCACCACAGTGTCGGTCGAGTACTGGATTTGAGTTAAACTGCGCACACACATGACTGCTCATTTCGGTCAAAGCAGGTTAAGAAAAAAAATACTCAAAGTAAAATTATAGTCCTGAAAAGTGTCCAAATGGTATGCTACACATATCTCTGTTTCCAAAGGCTTAAGATGGGTCTCATTACTTTAGATTTTGCAGTTTTTAGAAGGCCTCAAGGATTTTAACACGGTTTCATGATTGATATGAGCATGCGTGTCATGGGTTATGCGGTTATGCCATTTTTTGTTGTCATAATACTTTGCTTTGTATACATCTAAATCTTACTTTCTAGTTTTCTTAAAGCTGTATACTTCTCAAATGATTTAAAATATTGGTTCGGGCTCAGTCTAATCAGCACTGCTGCGCTGGACAGCGCTGTCCAGGGTGGGGCAGGCACCACGGTAGAAGTGATAACGGTGCGAGGGGTATAGTAGTCTGTAATGTGCCACGGGTGAAGGAATTACAGCACCCCCTCCCAGAAAATAGTTCCAACATGCCTGGTGCTAATGATGCAAAACTCATTGCAACTATTTGAAAAGAATGAATGGGACATATCATACTCACATCGATGTGCCTTCAGTCCCTCAAATGACACGGGTTCGTCATCCTCATAATATTCATATCTCCATTCATAATCCGAATCGCGGGGGGTTGTGCTGGTTATGTTGTTTGATGGCAATGTCGACATCTTCGTAATAATGGATTACCCCTCAAAACCATTCATAGATATCAACATCAAGGAGGAAACGAACTCCCCCCTCCCAAAAAAAAGCAATTCTCTCAGGCTTCAGATCTGTCTCTGAAAAGCATCATTTCTACTCCGCTAAAAACTCCACTGAAATGTGATAAGCATACGCCAAAAAGCGCCACACTCCCTTTGTGGCGATTTCCACAGTATCCTATCCACTTGTTTTTTTTATTTTATTTAAGTAGCCTAATAGCTTCAGACAGGTTTACACATTTACCGGTGAATTTCGGGGGTTTCTGTATAGTTCACCATCCTACGTGCGCGTATGCACCCTCTCGCTTCAACCGAGTCCTCGAACTGGTGTGTATCCACAGCACACCCCTCTCCATTAACATCTGCGAGAGGAATCTCCGGGGTTGTTTCTGTAGGTGGAGCTTCCGTACTGTCGAATGGAAAAAACTTGTCACAATAAATGACAAAATGATGTCCAATTACACCTCGGCAGGGCCCTAAGTTGAGCTATTGACCCAACTCCTGCAAGGCTCCTTGTGGATTCACCAGGCGTCTCGCAGTTGATTGCTTCAGAATTTGCTACGGTGTCCACGTGTTTGAAGAACACATGCATTCCCTCGGTGTGGGTAGGTTAAGCCTTGTCTAAAAATACTGGGAATAGCACATATGGGAAATAATAACAATGTGTGCATGACTACATGTAGTCCCTAGGCGTGCGTGTAGTCTGTAGCCTACTTGTAGAAAGAATTCTGACATGTAGCCAGGGAGATGCTCAGATTTGGGGTGATTCCGCACAGAATGACTGACATTTCTCCTCGTTTTACGTGTGCATTTTGATCAGAGAGATCCATTCCATTGATTTGAATCCCAGATGGTAAGCATACGTCAGTCCACCGGTGGATTTTGGACAGCACTCCACTGGTGGTATGCCCCTCCTGGTTTGCTCTCGGACCACCATCATCTTGAGTGTTACTGATTTAGATTTAAAATATCAGCCACTAAACAGAGGCTGTTCATAGCCCAGGCCTACTAGAAGGCTCTCAAGGTGAAAAATTAGTTGGTCAATTAAAGACTGATGTTACACACTTGTAACATGTATAAAAATGTTCAGAGTTGGTGAAAATCACAGAAAAGGTATAAATGATAAAAGAAATGCAACTCACCAGCAGACAGGCAGATCTGCCCCCAGTGGGCAAACAGTGGTCCACTGGCCTTTTGTTATCAGGGTATAGGCTACCTTCACCGGCCAACTCTTAGCTTGAGGTTGGCGCAAGAGCATGACACGAGAGCCAGGTGATGCGCAGTGAAATGAACTCAAAAGCGACTAAGGATGGATTTTGAAATATACTAAACAAAATCAAAAACACAACACGGAACAATCTCAGACATTTGAGGACACTGTCAATGGCATTGCAGTAAATTTACACTGCACGACTTGCTACTGAATTCATACAGATGTTGCACACATAGTATTTTGTGCACGTGAAGAAATTGCAGGATCCTTGTGTCAGTTTTTTAAACATGTTTTATCAAGCAACTTCAATGGGCTATACAGCAACCCTACCAAAACAATAATAAACTCATTCAAAAGTACAGTGAAAGTAAGGTTACTGAAAACAGGCACCTTAAATTAGGCTGACATAAAAGTATACATTGATTATGTAATGTGACCATATATGCCCAACTGTTTAACAGTAAATACAGATATGTGCCTTTTAATTCTTGTGTTTCTGTAAATACAGAATAACAGAAATAATCAAACACTGAAGATTGGGATTGCTATAGCATAATTTAATTTATTTTTTGTAAAACAAACAGTACGAACACTGGTACTGGATATTCATATGTGTGCACAAAACACTGTGCACAGAAAATAAAACGAACCATTAGATTATCAGACTGGCACAAAAGTACTTAATTTTTTTAAGATCAATCTTCTGTCCTCCACTATTTCCTCATTGCACAGACAGCCCTGTGCATTCAGGATTTGCAGTCAAAACAGCAGGACTAGATAATTGCCACGGTTATAAAAGTTGTTGCTAAGATTAGACAGGTATTCAGCTGGCAGACTGCCACAGGCGCACCAGATCAGATACAGATGGATTTGTTTCTTCTTCCCCTAGGCTGAAATCAGCCTTTGGCAGTAACAGTCTAGTTCTCATAGAGTTTTACAGGTGCAGTTAGCTCTTCTTCAAACTCGTGGTCTCTATTGCTGACGCCAGAGCATTTTCTGAAGTGTTTAACTCTGCTCATATTCCTGTCGCTCCTCCAGCCCCCACCTGGCTCCTGCTCTTTGTCCTGTGGGTCTCCATGATGGGACCCGTGTGCATTCAGCGGTAAGAGTAAATAGCAGACACAGCAGGAAGCAGACCTTACAAAAAGAGATGCATTAGGCCCTTTGAGAAGCAGAGATCTGCGGACTGAAGGCCCTATCCAGAGTGCACTCTGGCTTTGCACACAGCAAACGGAAGCCTGGCAGACCATCTCTGAATAAAATAAAATAGGGCTTCTGCCTCCTTTCCCATATCCCGCTCGCTCTCCAGATAGAAACAGCTGTTCTTTCTGACTGTCTGTCAAAGGTAAACCAGAACAGCAGACAATGCAGAAACCTTGAAGGTATTTAAAGAAAAAAAAGAAAGAAACAACCTAGAAGTGTGGGGGGGGAGTTTAATGTGTGTGTGTGTAAAAGTGTGTGTGTGTGTGAAAGTGTGTGTTAGCTACATGTCTCATTTGCATTCCTTCTGCAGGCGCAGGAGGGGAATAAAAATCAACAGCCTCCTCTGACATCAGCAGGTTGGAAGAAAAAAGGACAGAAAGGGGAGGGGGGAAAAAGCTTCCCATCACATCTCCCCTTCCCCCTTCCTCTGCTCTCTACATCTCTGAAAGGGCTACCTGGGAGGTGTGCACACGCACACACACACGCACACGCGCACACACACACACACACACACACACACACACACACGATGAGGCAGTGTGACACAATCCACAAATTACGGAAGCGTGACAAAGGCAGACATCCGTACAGAAGTCAAGAAGTCTGCCCTAGGTTGAAATAAAATACAATAATAAACAAAAAATCAGTAATACATGAATGAATAACTTATGAACCCTTAGCAGGAGGTGTGCACAGGTCATGGGGGAGGCAGAGAGCTGGACACACACACACACGCACACAAACACGCTGGCTGTCTGGTAGGTGCTCTGGAGATCTGGGCTGCAGAAGTCTGTGATTCAGACATAGGCAGGGTGAAACAAGAGATGCTCCATGGGGGAGAAAGTCCATTTTCATTTGTCTGCTTTATGCATAGTCCAGAAGTCACCCACACGCTATAGAATATCATTCATCATTCATTTCCTCGAATCTTTTCTTCTTTTTCTTCTCTCTCTCTCTCTCTCTCACACACACACAAGGATGTGCAAAGATAATGGCTCAGCCCTGGAAGGCATGAATTTCTTCATCAATGAAGCCCTGGTCTTTCACCAACCTAGAGAGCGAGAGAAAGAGAGATTGACAAGTGGAGTGGAGGGAAAGGAAAGGAAAGGAAAGGGAGATGAGATTGAATGCGCAGTGGAGAAGAGAGAGTGGGTCCATTAGTTTCTCAGCCTGTGTGGCCTGTCCTTGAAGTGAGCCTAATTTAACTCAATCTTCTCATGCAGAGCACCCCTAAAAAGAGACATTTTCACCACGCAAGTTAACATGGAATCTGAGAGTCCCTCACACACAGGGGGAAGAAACCCACACAAAGACCACACTTAGACCATGTTGAATTACTATATGAAAGCATTGGAAGAGAACATATTTCAAATGTCACAAACTAATTTGGTGGCATTTCAAAGAAACTAGCTTCATGGATGGAGGGGGGGAAGTTTAATGTGTGTGTGTGTGTGTGTGTGTGTGTGTGTGTGTGTGTGTGTGTGTGTGTGTGACACACTCACCCCACCGCTAGCTCAGTAAATGCTATGGGTCCGCATACACACACCAGGCATTTGGAGCCCTCGGGCCGAACCAGGAAGTCTGTGAGCATGGAGGCCTCAACACGCCCCCTCCGCCCTGTCCACGATTCAGAGGGCTCAGAGAGCACATAGTCCACTTCAAACCTGAAGAGACCCGGAACAGAGGGAGTGATGGAGAGAGAGATGGAGGGAGAGAGAAAGAGAGACATTGTCATAGGTGTCATTTTACTTCAGAAGAGATTACAAGACTCAAATAAGCTCCGTTTTGCAGATAATTTAGTCCACTTATGCAACAATGAAAGCCATTAAATACCCCAAAAAAGAATTCTAGTGAAAAGGAAAAGGGCCTGAGTATCGTAAGGAAGCTTCAAGTACACTGTGTGCTAAAACATGCAGGACGACACAAGCTTAAGTGAGAAAACACAGCTGGAGCTACAGCTATCAGTTTTCTACCCACCTTCTCCCCCCCCCCCCCACACACACACACTCTCTACGCATCCATAGCGATTCTCGGACATAGCTCATCAGCCCACTGAAGGTCAATGCCAGAGAGTGGGAAGTCCCAATCCCCTCTGCTGTGCCTCTTTTCTCTCTCTAATAAGCTCCTCTAGGCCAACTTATTCTCATGTGCACGCGCACGCACACACACACACACACACACACACACACACACACACACACACACACACACACACACACACACACACACACACACACACACACACCACACACACACCACACACACACACACACACACACACACACACACACACACAGCCTCCTCCACGTCTGGCACATTCTACAGTCAGGCTGAGGTTCCCCAGGTTTCGACAGGAAAGGAGACGGAGGCACGGATCTCACCCATCACCGAGCGCAGTTTACAGGGTCAGACCTCTGGAGCGATTCTCCCTGAAAACGAATCAGTGGGGCCTATGGAATGGAGATCGTGCTGCAGGCGAGTCACCAGTGCTATTGAAACCCAGATCCCGCTGTATCGACCTTCACAAAACCCATCATTATGGCGCCTTCACTTGTATATACTCAACCAAACAGAGGCAGCATAATGATGCCCCCAACGTGTGTTTTTAGACAGCATGCTGCTGTTCTGGTAACAGAGGCGTGACATTTAACGTAGCGTCTAGTTTTTCTCCAATGCACCGCAGCATATGCTTTCGGAAAAGACATGGCGAGTGAACTTCGTGTCGGTGGCCTGTTGCAAGCTGTGCACATTTATAAAACAGAGGCCAACGCATCCGTCAGAAATATGCAAGGCTGTCGTTCAACTAATACACAAAAAAACGACAAGGAAACAAAGAGAGCCAATGGGGGATTTGTGTTTGAGCTGCCAGGGAACCCACTGTGCCCCCTCACTTCACCGGCCTTTTATCTCCATCCAAAGCCGACAAACTAAACCATCCATCTATGGGAAGTTAACGATTCGAAGTTAACGAAGTGTTTGTAACCCCCCCCCCCCCCTTTCTTTCCTACTGTGAGGCGCATTGTGTTACCTCCGTGTATGAAATGCGCCGTACAAATACAAGGTTTGATTGATTGACTGATTGATTGATATCAACAGATTTCTCTCCAGTGATCTGAGAGGTCTAGCAGGTGTGTACAGCTGAAACATATCTGAGAGGTATGTGACTTAGTGGCAGCCAATGGAAGGACTTAACCATTGTGGTCAGCTTTTCTTTTTCAGCAGAACTCTAGCAGCTGCATTTTGTAGAAGGTTGAAGCTGTTAGTCAACCCTGCTGAAGATAAAGGCACGAGTGAGTTTCTCAATCAAGTTCGACTATGTTTTAGAGATGGTAAAAAGCTGATTTAGTTATTGCTTTCACATGGTTGATAAAATTGAGATCATTGTTTTAAGTCCTTTTGTGTAAGATGAGTAGCAATCCTAAGTCTCCAGCTGTTCATTTGGACCATAGTCATTAGGTGAGAAGGCTAAGTCAATTTGGGTGTCTTCGGCATACCCACGATTAGAAATCGTATTGTCTTTAATGATTTACCCGTAATTTCTGCCGAAAACAGTAAGCCTGTATTTGTCCATTTGTCTGCATAACCCACAGATATGCATTGCAATGGGGAGCTCCAATGAACGATTTTATAATCCTCTACTGACATCCATTTTGTCATGGACATGTGAACATGGCCCTCTGTCGCCACAAAAGGGCCAGTGAATCAGATCCCATTAGTGCCATGTCAGCTCTTGTTGTGTAATCCCTTGTCCATCAGAGATATTCTTTCAAGGATATGTAACGACTACACAGAATGCGACCATGTTGACTCCAACACACCCGAACAAAACACACCCACACACACCTAGAAGCGAGTCATATATCACATTAAAGACGAGGGGAAAAGATACAAGAGAAACTTATATGAGATGGGACACTGACACTAAATGCACGCACGCACGCACACACACACACACACACACACACACACACACACACACACACACACACACACACACACACACACACACACACACACACACACACACACACACACACACACACACACACACACACACACACACACACACACACTCACAGATTTTCACATACAGACACACAGTCTACAAACACACCTGTCATCTTTGGAAGCCAGCTGGTCCAGTGTTGAGTGCCACAGGATGTCCCTCTCTTGACGGTTGAAGAACATCAGTCTGGTTTTCCTGTGGATTGGCCAAATATACATACGCACACACACAAAACACACACACACACACACACACACACACACACACACATATATACCATCAGTCTGGTTTTCCTGTGGATTGGCCAAAAAACAGGAAGCTGTCATTTATTCACACTCTACCCAGGGTGGGCATGTCTGTGCACTAAATCAGATGCCAATGCCATTCTACGATACCAAGGTTAGTTTGAGAAAAAAAAATCTCACAGCAAGAGTGGCTATGGACACTTGAAAAACACCAATCATGCAATCTGACAGGCAGACACATCACTGTGTTACTCTTCCTATAATAACCAGCTTACGCCGCTTTAGCTTACGAGTGAAGGCAATATCCATAAGGGTAAATAGAACGAAAGAGACAGTGAAAGACAAATATAATGAGAGAAAGAAAAACAGAGTCCTGGAAAAATGGCTCTGCATAATAGGATAAAAATCCTGTAAGAAAGTCATGCTTCAAAAAGGCTTCAAGGCACAAATACATTTCATACGCAGAGGCAGTTTTTTTTTTTTTTTTGTAAATATGTTTATTGATTTTCATTTTTTTAGCACACAACCATACTTCAAACAAGCACACACATCAAAAACACAACACACAGATACAACAACATCAACTCAGCTACACACATACAATACAATACAATAAAAAATGATGAATAAAGAAAGAAAACAGATACACAGCAAAGTATTCTCTCTTACGACTTTTCAAAAAATCCCTGTAACATAATGTCAGAAACGTTGGGGTCCAAATAATTCAGATAAGGTTCCCAAACTTTATAAAATTGTTTAGATTTGGAATGTATCACACATGTCAGGTACTCTAGAGGTACTAAATCAAACAAAACATTATGCCAGCCCTTAACAGTTGGCTGTCTATCGCTTATCCACTGCAATAATATATTCTTCCTAGCTGCATATGTAAGAATACAGAAGAGCCTCTGGTTTTTTAACACTACATATCTAGAAGGGAGACCTAGAATAAGAGACATTGGATCCATCTGTAAGTTTTGCCCAAGTATCTTTTCAAATTTCTGTCAGGACATTATTAGCCCAATATCTTTGCAGTTTATGGCATGACCAAAGGCAATGGCAGGGTTTTTCCTGCATAGAGAAAATTTGGGCGCGCGCCTAAGCCGTTTTCTCAAGCGCCTATGGGCCGAAACACACCAAACGCGTTTTTAAAAATGGGACGCTTGCAAATGCATTGTTTCCTATGGTGCGTGTGCGCCTTTTCTCCGCCACGCGTTGCGTCTTTCTGGCGTTTTTTAGATGCGCTTAAAAGTTGAACTATTCTCAACTTTCCAGCGCAAGGTGCGGAGGCGCACCGCTCATCAATGTCACACTCGGCCCAGGCAGGTTGCGCACGCAGCTCCGCTTCCTAGGCGCCGGGCAAAACAGCCTGGTGCCCCTGTGGCTGTTTTGGCCGCCGCACTTTGCCAAGGCGTTTTTGAAGCGTCTGCCGTTTTAAAAACGCGTTTGTTGTGTTTCAGCCCTATGACGTCCCGAGCGCCTAAGGCAAAAAAAAAGTCTGCGATGTGTCTTCTTGTCTGAACAATACGCAACTGTGAGGTGCGCGAATAGACAGAGCGGCCAGCTCATAGACATATATATCTATGGGCCAGCTGCCAATCACTCAATTACTCAACCTGCGTATGCATCAGTCGGCGTGATTTTGAGCATAACATTCCATTTTCAGTATTCATGGCTTTCAATATATTAAAATACCTGCTATGTTGAGGACCTACAAAGGTGTAGGCTATTATTTGATTTGTCTACCCGTTTGAACGAGTACCAGTAGACAGCGGGGCCTCGGGAGAGGCAGACAACCGCATTGGTTTATCAATGAAAGCTCAGCTCGTTCTGAGGAGAGCGGATAGATTTGTGTTGCATCTCGAATATAATAATATTAATATTATCATTGATAAACCGGTGTGGTTGTAAACTGTCGTTCTGCTGTGAGGGCCAGCCCAACGTGCACGAATACACCTGTACAAATGCAAATAAAATGTCCACTCAAAATGCTGACAAAAGTTTGATTAACGATTTCCAACGCAGCCTCCATTGGTATTCTTAACCTGGAATGATAATATATAGTGTAGGCACGTAGAAATAAAAGGAAATTGCAAAACACCTGGGAATAAATACATTGATTAGAAAATATATATAAAGTTCTATGTGCTCGCTATAACTTCTATTGGAGCCGTCATCGCAATTAATCACTCGTGCAATGCATGTCCGGGAATATGTTTAATAGTATTTTTCAAGTACAGTCGAACCCTCGTTCTGTTTTGATCAATAGTAATCGCATTGATAGAAAGATCGAGTGTGTCTTCTTGTCTGATCAAGACGCAACTGTGATGTGCGCAAGACGCAACAATAGCTTGCTTCTAAGCAAGCACCCAATTATCAACCTGCTGAACCCTAACTTCATCAGTCGGCGGTAATTGTGGTACTTTTTTGAGACAGAAAGTAAGAGTGTGGTTAGTTATTTCTATTAAATTCAACTTGTTTTCTATCTAAAACATATATACATAAAATATATACAAAGTGTACCTAAATGCAGTGTTGAAGTTACTTTGCAAGTGTAACTTTTAAAACGAGGCCTACATTCAGCTTGGCAGTAATTTAATATTAAATATTTGTGGACAGTTTTAATAATAAAAACAAAAAGAATGGTATGTAGGTTTGTATAATAGATAAACTTGAATTTCATAATTTGTGTGTTCCATTTCTGACCACCGGTTAGTTCTATATTCTATTGATATACATTTCAGTAGTTTGCATATAAAGGTTTGTAAAGAGGTAAACCTTGATCATCTTTGAACCATACATGATACCACCATGGGGCTTGGACTATTGTCAATCTATTAGCCTATCTATTTTAATCTAAAGTGGAAGCAAAATGATTTCCTCAAGCATAGCCTCCATTATTTATCAAATGGTAAAAAATAAATAAATATAGATGTCTGCTAATAAGGTGACACGGTAACAAAGACTGTGCGCGCATAGCGTGCAAATAGTTTTTTTTTTGAGCACCGAAGACCCATTTTGACCCAGGAAAAACCCTGGCAATGGGTTAGAGTACCAATCTCTGTTTTACATTTAAGACACATTGGCGACAAATTTGGATTAAAATGATGTCTGCGGTTGGGGGATATATGCATTCTATGTAAAATTTTAGCTGTATAGATTTGGCTCGATTACAGACTGAAATTGATTTAGCGTAGACCCAAATATCGTCCCACTCATTGTCATTGATTGTAACAGAAAGTTCGCTCTCCCACTTTTCTTTAAGCTCTTGCAAAGCCACAGTTGCCAGATTACGCATAGCTCCGTAGAGTAGACTGATAGACAATCTCCAAGGTGTTGCAAACAGTACTTTCTCAAGATGAGATGCACCAGGGTTATCAATTAGGGTTGTACTGTGCAATATATAATGTCTTATCTGTAAATAACGAAAGAAGCTCTGTCTGGGGATATTATATTTCTCAACCACTATCAGAAATTAGGTCTTTCAACACATAAATGCCACAATCCTGCCACTGTCTGAAGCCAGCATCAAGAAGTCCTGGTTGGAAATCGGGGTTGTTCAAAATAGGAGTGAAAACTGATGTTAGTTTTGACCTCCCCTCAAGTCTACGTGTTAGTCGCCAAGCCTTAATTGTGTTGAGAGTAACAATATTGTCACAGCATGACCTAACAGTTTTAAAACTCTTAACAAACAACAGGTTCTTCAGTGGGTATTTTGATAGGGAGGTTTCCACATCCAGCCAGACAGAGGCTGTCTCATTTACGATCTAATCATATATATATCGCAAATGAGCACAAAGCTGGTACTTTCTCAAATTTGGTAAATCTAATCCACCTTCAGAGCTTGGCAGTTGTAAGGTAGCCATCTTTAGCTTTGGTCTACGTTTGCTCCATATAAATGCACTAAGCCAACCATTTAGTTTTTTCAAGACTCCATTTGAAAACAAAACTGGGATCATTTGGATAGGGTAAAGCAATCTAGGCAATATGTTCATCTTAATAAGAGCTATACGACCTAGCCAGGAGACTGGCAAAGAGTTCCAATGCTCCAAATCTAGCCTCACCTTCTCAAACAATGGAACAAAGTTAGCCTTATACATTCGCTCAAATGTAGGGGTTATGAATATACCTAAATAGATAAAGCCCCCTGGGGACCACTTAAAGGGGAAAAAAGGCAGTGTTGTAGGTATTGAGCTTAGGCTCCCTAGCGGCATGGCCTCTGATTTTGTCAAATTAATTTTATATCCAGAACATTTGCTAAATAAACCAACAACATCAAGTAACACAGGTATTGATGTTTCTGGACTTGAAATATAAATTAAGACATCGTCGGCATAAAGGCTTATCTTATGATGTACATTGTCTATTTGTAAGCCCTCGATGGAAGGTATTGTCCTTATGGCCTCTGCCAATGGTTCAATAACCATGGCAAACAAAAGGGGGGACAATGGGCAGCCCTGCCTTGTTCCTCTATGCACAGGGAAACCGTCAGACCTCAGTCCATTAGCAAGAATGGCTGCTTGAAGATTATCGTACAAGACCTTGACCCATCTAATAAAATTATCCCCTAAACCAAATTTCTCCAAGCAGTAAAATAAATATGACCATTCAACTCGGTCAAAGGCCTTCTCTGCATCCAGAGAAAGCACTAAACCATCAACTTGTCTACGTTGGAAGACCTGAATGATATTAAGAAGACGCCTAACATTGTTATAAGAGTTTCTCCCCTTTATGAAAGCAGTTTGATCCTCTTTTATAATTTTAGGTAGGAGACCTTCAAGGCGTATAGCCAACATTTTTGCCAAGATCTTCCTGTCTACATTTAGAAGGGATATGGGCCTATAAGAGGCACAGGACTCAGGACATTTCCCCTTTTTCAGTATGAGTGAGATATTTGCTTCTTTCAAGGTCGGGGGTAACTCTTTATTTGAGAAAGCATCATTAAACATGCTGACTAAAGGGTCTACTAATAGGCCTGTAAAATTTGTAAAATTCACTGATGTACCCATCCGGTCCACCAGCTTTCCCATTCTGAAGAGTTCCTATGGCATTAAACACCTCTTCTCTGGAAATGGGTGAATTAAGAGCAAGTTTATGTTCTGATGGTATAGTGGGCAAGTTTAGCTGGTCAAAGAACTTATCCATCAGAACAGACGCATCCCTTGGCTGCTCAGAACTATAGAGATTATGATAAAATATCTTAAAGGTGTCATTTATAAGCTTATTATCATATATACGGCTGCCTTGAGCATCACAAAGGGCTGCAATGGTTTGTGACTCTGCTCTTTTTTTTGTGAGATATGCTAGGTATTTCCCAGGTTTATCCCCATGTTCATAAAACTTTTGTCTAATAAATCTGACTTTGACTTCCTCATCTTGTGTTAAAAGGTTGTCTAAGGTTGTTCTAATTGCAGATATTTCTGTCAAAATAGTGGGAGATGGGCACTCAACATAAGCATTTTCTTTAGGTTTAAGTTCAGCCATTAACAGATTCTGCTTTTCTCTTTTTTGCCTTTTTTTACTTGCTGAAAAGGAAATAATCAACCCCCTAGCATATGCTTTAGCAGTTTCCCATAGTAAGGCCGGGTTGTCTGTGGATCGAGTGTTAATGGAGATAAAGTACTGAAATTCAGTGGTAAAATGAGTAACAAATGTATGATCTTTCAAGATTGATGTGTTCAGTCTCCAGAACTTCACTCCACTATTTACACCCTTGATGGAGAGGTCCAAAATTACCTTGGCATGATCAGAAATCAAAATACTACCAATAGAGCAAGACAAAACCCTGTGCATCGCGAGACCTGACAAGAAAAAGTAGTCAATCCTACTGTGAGAGCCATGAGGTGCAGAAAAGAAAGTATACGCTTTATCAGAAGTGTGAATTGTTCTCCAAACATCAACAAATCCTAAATCCTCACAAATAGAACAGAGTGCCTTAGCCTGTGGTGAAAGAGACATAGCTTTAGAAGGTAATTTATCAATAAGTGGGTTTAGTATGCAGTTAAAATCTCCACCTACAATGGCAATATCTGACTGAATCTCAGAAAAGTCCAAGAATACCTTAGTTATAAAGTCAGAGGGGTGAGCAGGAGGGTAGTACATGTTCAGTATAGATATAACTGTACCTTGCAAGATGCCCTTTACAATAACATATCGGCCACTTTTATCTTTAATACAGTCCAGCAATGAAAACTGCAAGTTCCTTCTCACTAATATAGCCACTCCTCTACTTCTTGAGGTGAATGAGGAAAAAAACACCTGATTAAAACCTTCCTTCTGCAATTTGAGATGCTCTTCATCATCCAAGTGCGTTTCTTGCAGGAGAGCAATATCAATATGCCCTTTTTTCAAAAAACGCAGTACTTTTCTTCTTTTAACAGGACTATGAACCCCTTTTATGTTCCATGTACATAGACGTAACTTATTACTCGCCATATAGGCCAACTTTATTCGTTATGTAGAGAGAGTATGCTGAGAACATGAATCCTAAAACATATAATACGACATGTGCAGTCACTGAGCCAAGAGAAGAAAAACCAAAAAAGTAATGTGAACAAGAACTACTATACAAAAATAAACAAATTAAACTTAAATTTTCAAGGGGGTTGTCCCTGCTACCTAACCTGCAGGGAGTTCCAAACATCGCCCACGGCAAGACTAAAGAGCTTGCCACCCAATCTTCATTCCTCACCACCATCGTCAAAAAAAACAACAACAACACGTCAGCCTACTCACAGCGGCTATACTTGGCAAATAGAATATAAAGTCTATGTATAGATAAACTCAAACAGGAGGTAACATACCGCATTAATCTTCAAAAATCAGTGTCTGAGTCCAGTCTTCAGTCTGGCATACCTTTGCGTCCTTCTTCTAATGACTGTGCGAGTAATGCGGCATCTTTCGGAGAGTCGAATCTCTTCTGCTTACCATCGACTGTCACCCTTAAAGTAGCCGGATAGAGCAATGCATAGATCACGTTCATTTTCCTTAGTCGGGTCTTCGTCTCATCAAATGCCTTACGCCGCCGAACCACTTCTGCCGAGTAGTCATTGAAGAAGGAAACTTTGGGCTTTCTGGCTGTAGCATCATCTTGATCTCGAGATCCGAGCCGCCGTGCCGCATCCATTAGCCGCTGTTTGTCTTGAAAGTTGTGAAACTTCAGTATAAATGGTCTTGGACGCTGGTTCTGACTGGGTTTCGGTGCCAATGATCTGTGAGCCCTGTCAAGCTTTAAACGACCATCTTTCACAGTCATTTGGAGGTGTTCTGGTATCCACGTTTCTAAAAATTCCACTGGATTTGTCCCTTCGGAGCCTTCTGGTATGCCAACCACACGCACATTGCATCTACGACCTCGGTTGTCAAGATCATCGATGTGCTCAAACATGTCGCGCACTTGTTTTTCAAGGGATGCTATCCTAGCTTCTGAGGCTATAGTTGTGTCCTCGACATCAGAAATTCGTTTTTCAGCCTCTCCTACGCGTGCTGCAATTGCTTGCAACTGTGCTGTCTGCTCTTTAATGGCCTCTAAGACTGTGGAAACTTTTGTGTCGATCACCATAGTGAGTTTGTCAGTGATGTTGTCCAAAGCTTGAATAATACTTGGCTCCATCCCTGGGCTAGCAACCGCTAGTTCACCGCTAACACCAGTTCCCTCAGGAGTAGTCTTCACCACTTTCTTCGATGCTTTTTTCATGCTTTCTGAATTTTGGCGAAAATAATGATCTAGACTCATGTTAGAGTACCTCCCCTACAAAATTCCGTACTTTTACTGTCCAGACATGATAGATTAATATATAAACTCTGATAAATGCCACTGGAGCTGGCTTACAATGCTGTTCACTCTACAGCGCCATCTTGTTCCCCCACACAGAGGCAGTTTAATGTGCTTAATATAAATACAAGCAAAATGAACACCTAAATATATATTTAAACATCCGCACACTCACATATATGTAATATACACACGCACATACATAAAACACACATATATTACATATATAATGAAAGCAAAGTACACAGCGAAAAGATTAGTAAGGTTTAGAGCTCACAATCACAGGCACATGTTTTCACACATCTTCATTTAGGTCAGTTGTCTGAGGGAAATATCTGAGGAATGGTCCATCAGCCAATGTCAGTCTAAATGCTTTTCATGAAATAAAATTGATTGCAAATCCCACAGCAGCAAATCTATCGCCCTCACTTAACCTTCTCTGCTTTTCTACTGTGGCACCTGACTCCAAGGTCACCCTTTATTCTCTGCCGTGCCATCTACCGGTCTGACATCTCCATTGTACCATGTGGTTACCATTCAGGAGGAACTCTTGTGCCCAAACAGTACTCTAAATAGCGCTGGCGAGTTTAACACCACATTGTAAGCCAAACTAAGCAATAGTGGACATGCAGATAGCTGGACGCGATGAATTAAGCCTAAACTCAGACGGCACTATATTCCAAGAAAACCCCAACTCATGCTGCTTCATGAGGACATTCTGTCTTGGCTCTAATTTGGGGGGTGAATAAGCGAGATTAGTGAATGCCGTCTCACCTGAGTGTGGGCACGTCGGCCTGGCCGGTGTGGATGAGACGAGCCATGGGCGTGAAGCCCGTACCTGCCGCCAACAGGTACAGGTGTGTGATGTCCCGCAGGAGGCGCAGACTAAAGGGACCCTCGGGGCTGCTCACGGACAGGGAGTCACCTGGAGGATGAGCACAAACAAATGAATGAATGAATGAATGAATGAATGAATGAATAAGCAAACAAACAAGAATAACAGAGAAGGATAAGGAGGCCTCTCGAAAATGAGGTCATCAACATCAAGCGTCAATCTTATATCCTATGATGAACACGTTTGTGCTCTTTCAGACTGTGACTGGACTAGAGCACACACATAAAAACACACACACGTTTTAAAATGTCTTGCATCTGTGCACGCTGCTGGAGCATCACAGAGATCAGATTAATTTATTGTCATCTATTTATGTACAAAGGAGTGTCAAAGACATGCATCACTAGGTCACCATGGAAACCAAAATCAATCAAATCATTTCACCTTTAACCTTTTTTATATTTATATTATACACTGTGAGAAGGTGAATTCCCTCCTGTCACTCACATACACATTTGATATTTCTATGCTCAAACACCTTGATCTTTTCTTCAGAAAGTGAGCCTTTGTTCAGTGTGGAGGCCATTAGCCTTCAGGTCATAGTTGGCAATTATCTCTCACTTCCCAGCAGTATCAAGCAGAGAGAACCACTGTCAGAACAAAAGGAGCCATTACAGTATTCCAATGTGCGATAATGAGATGAATGATTTACATGAATGTAAAGGCTAATTCAAACCAAAGATCCGCGACGACACGGAAATTGCTTAGAACGCTTGTGCTTCACAGCTTTTGGGACGTGTTGTCACTCAGGCAGTTATGATTAAGATATTAAGCAGATGCTTTTGTCCGACTTACAAAACATAAAAACAAACATGACACACAGCAAAAGTATCAATTTAAAATACAAATCTGAGTAAAAAAACAAACCAAAAAAAAATACTATTGTTATTACAACAACTATTACAACAACAACAACCATGATTATAGTAATAAAGTATGCCTCAAACAAAAAAACATTAGAAAAGGTGAGTTTTAAACGCTTTTTAAATGTAACAAGGCTGCGCACAGAATTAGGTAGGTCATTCCACCACCGAGGTACCACGAATGAAAACAGTCTTGACTGCGATCTCTTGCTGGTGAGATTAGGCAAAGACAATAGATGCTCATCAGAGGAACAAAGTGGTAAAGAGAGAGAGAATAGCTCTGAATTAGGGCATTTAAATAAGCTGGTGCTGATCCAGTTGGCTATTTAAAGACCAAACCTGCCGCTGCATTCTGAATCATCTGCAACGGTCTCACAACACATACAGGCAGGCAGGCCTGTTATCATGGCATCATTTTGGTTGGAAGAGAGACTTAACTCGGTTAACTCGGTTTAAAGAACACCAGTGTCTGTACAACATCAGACGTCACAAACAAACAAACGTAATTCCACTGACTGTGGGCTGGGTCAGCTAGTTGGTTAACTTTGCTGGCTAACTAACCAGTTAGCTAGTTCATATCTGGCTACAACATACAACAAAGGCGTTGTTATGGAAACGTTAGTGCTTTTGCAAGATGCCCCAGTGGTCTGAACCCCCTTGTTTTAGAATGCTTTGATGGTACAAGTTAATGGTTTCAGGTACTTGAGAGAGAGAGAGAGAGAGAGAGCCAGGAGGCAGTGATGGTTTGGACAGGATCTGTCCTTTCAGCCGCTCCAGAATAGAAACTAATTACACAATCCATCTTCATTTGGGAATTCAATCTCCTTTTGCCCTGATGCATGAGCAGAATAACAAGCAGAGGGGAAGGGATGAGACACAGACATAAGGAAGTAAGGAAGAGATCATATCATACGGGCTGACGAGCCGAGGACCTTATATCATATGGGCTGACGAGCCGAGGACCTCATATCATATGGGCTCACAGGCTGAGGACCTTAAAAGCAAACGCTCACCCATCCTGAGCCAGTTAATTTAACTCCGTTGTCGCTAGGGCCGAACGATTAATTGCATTTGCGATTTAATCGCGATATGATAGACCGCGATTTTCTAACCGCAACGTTCGCGATTAAAAAACCTGGTCTAAAAAAAAAAAAAAAAAATATATATATATATATATATTTTAAGATGATACATTTTGCACACAGTGTTTAAGTGCATGCCTAGTGTTCATACTTAAAATGACTTTTTTGACACCGATTTGTTGTTCTTGTTTCTGTAATGAGCAGTTAAATAAAAATGTAAAATGTGGGAAAGAAGATTTTACACTAAATGTATCTAATATTGTGTTGGTCATATTTAAATCATTCATTACGTTTTGTTGGGGAAAAAAAGAGGATAAAAAAAAAAAATCGCATATTAAATCGCAATCGCAATATTTTGGTAAAAAAAATCGCAATTAGATTATTTTCCCAAATCGTTCAGCCCTAGCCACGACCGCTGAGAATCCGACTGCATGTTTTCACTAGTGAGGTCCGGTTCGTCCCAGCAGTATGTGTGATGAGCGCACTGGCTAAGCAGGAAACCAGTCGACCAAGTCCCAATGCCACACACCCATGCCTTGACCATCTGTGTGTGTGTGTGTGTGTGTGTGTGTGTGTGTGTGTGTGTGTGTGTGTGTGTGAGTGAGAGAGATATTTAATGCAAAGCCTTACTCAAGACCTCAAGAGTTCAACCGAGCAGAAATGTGCTGTATAAATTACATTTTCACAAGGTTGCTACCAGAAACACTATGCGAATGAATACCAAAGCCACTAGACTCCCATCAAAAGCCTTCATCAGCAAGGGTCAGAACACCTCAGCTGACCGAACATAACAGCCGTCTTCATTTTTCTGAGGAAGACCAGTTCCTCTGTGTAGGCTCTCCAGTTAATTAACATGGCCGCTGTGACACTAACTATCCCCTTTCTTTGGACTGCTTCCCCGTCTGACATTGTCCCTGACACGCATTGGTTAATGAGCTGGAGGACGCCCAGGCTATGAAACCACTCTGGGCTGCACTTCACGAATAACGACAGAAGTCCTTGATGAACAACGGTTGTTCGCAGGAGCGTTGACTGAAATACCAACCTACTTACGACTGTGTCTCATAACCGCAGTAGCTGCGTCTCAAATAGCCATTTCCGTCGTTCAAACCAACAATGTTGTTAATGACGTAATGCAGAAAATATGAGGGTCAAGCTGAGTCCTGCACAATTTCTAGAGCGGTTGATGGAGCGGCCTCATACTTAATAATTGTCGAGTGTAAGAAGAGTTTTATTTTGTGTCCCAATATTTTATTGATTATAGCCGGTCACGGCCTATCGGCTACCTGCACATGTGCAGCAGGTTCCGTGGTAAGACGATGCGTTTCTCTAAAGCGTCGTTGTCACCATGGTTCGACAGTTGCCTCAAGATGAATGAATATTAATTTAAAATTGTATGATAAGTGAAATGCTCAGTTGTTGGTTGTTCGGGTAGGTAGAGAGAGGGTCAATCTTGTCAAACTAATGCAATTCACAAGATCACGCTCCAAATTTGCCTAAAAAGAGAAGCGAGCAGAAGGCGTGTAAGGTGAGGTCTCAAGCCGCTGTACTGAAGTGCTTTGCAGGGACCATGCAGGAGTTGACTGTGCAGGCAGGAGTCAAGCGTTATCCCTGCGTACATCCCATTCCCTTCTTAACCAAGGCAGACGGGAGGTGTGAGGGGAGGTGGTGGCTTGAGAACAAGCGCTGAAGCCAATGCCACGGCTTGAGCGGCTAAAATGGGAATTAATTACCTGACAGATTTGACATGAGAGGCGTGGCAAATTCTGTCACAGTCCACCCGAACTTCTGTTGAAAGCGCCATTTAAACATGTTGACAACAGCAATTATCCAGGAACGCCACTTCTAATGACTGGTCTCGAGCAGTCGTTCTAACCACCCAACATTGCGACCATGTTTGCGATTGATCGTTGGAACTCCGCTCACCTATATTTAGCCTGTCGATATGAGGGCTGAGAACACCGTTTGGATACACTTTGAGCATGATGAAGAGCCTGGAAGCCTCGTCTTCCTCAGTGGGTGGAGACTCAGGCAGCAGTGTGTGTTCTACTGGAGTGTAGGGCTTCACCACCTCACTGTCTGCAGAGGAGAGGAGAGGAGCGGAATGGAACGGAGAGAGAGAAGAGCGAGAGGGACAGAAGAGAGAAAGGGAGAGGAGAGGAAAGGGAGAGGAGAGAGGGAGGAAAGAGGAGCAGAGAAGAGAGGATCATCATCTCACATCTGCTGCACAAAACCAGCTAAAGGTCACAGACAGACACACACACACACACACACACACACACACAGGGGAACTTAATGACTCTGAGACGGCTGTGAGTATGGATGCTCATCAGTAGCTGTTTATGACGAGGTCATAAATGCATAATGGGTTGCATGAAAAGAACACTAGTTGCACGGGATGCATGTGACAATTTATATTGTAAACATCTTTCAAGGATGTCAAAATGAAATGTATCTTTAGAATTAAACAGACCAAGGATGTCATAACAAGATGTATCTTTAGAATAAAACAGACCAAGGATGTCATAATGAGATGTATCTTTAGAATTAAACAGACCAAGGATGTCATAATGAGATGCATCTTTAGAATTAAACAGAACAAGGATGTCATAATGAGATGTATCTTTAGAATTAAACAGACAAAGGATGTCATAATGAGATGTATCTTTAGAATTAAACAGACCAAGGATGTCATAATGAGATGCATCTTTAGAATTAAACAGACCAAGGATGTCATAACAAGATGTATCTTTAGAATGAAACAGACCAAGAATGTCACAATGAGATGTATCTTTAGAATTAAACAGACCAAGGATGTCATAATGAGATGCATATTTAGAATTAAACAGACCAAAGATGTCATAATGAGATGCATCTTTAGAATTAAACAGAACAAGGATGTCATAATGAGATGTATCTTTAGAATTAAACAGACAAAGGATGTCATAATGAGATGTATCTTTAGAATTAAACAGACCAAGGATGTCATAATAAGATGCATCTTCAGAAACTCAGCTCTTTTAGAGAATTGGGAGTTTGCTGGGTCTGCTTTGTTCTCTAGGTTTTTTTTTTTTTTCGGGGTGTAAAAAAAAAGAATTCATTCATTGTCTAGTCCTTGCTTTCCCTTAGAAGCAGAGTCAACAATTTGGTTTCAGTTTTGCGAGAGGTTGTTGGTATTTGAGCTCAATCAAATTACACCCCTCCCTTCCGTGAGGAGCAATTCACTGAATTTGACAACAAGTGTGAGATTAGAATTGCAGACTCTACCTTTAAATATGAGCCATTTATGACCATGTGCTGCACACTGAATATTTGCTTACAGGTGCAGTGATGTAGCAGAGTGCACAGAGGGTTAAGGGTTAGAGCACTGAGTTTCCTTGTTCTTACATCATATCCTCCTCTGAGGACATCTTACCCACTGACATCGTATCCTGCTCCGAGGCCATCTTATCCTCTGAGGTCACCTCACCCTCTGACATCATATCCTGCTCTGAGGTGCTCAGGTGTGGTAGTTACCTTGGACCGAGGCTCTGAGGTAGACGTGTCTGCCCACGGGCACGTGCATGTGTGTCCCAGGAGGCAGCTGTAAACAGATGAGCTTGGTGTCGTGCGTGACGTCCGTCTTGGACACCAGCACACACTGCCGGTAGTAGATCTCTGCATTTGGATCACAGGAGAAATCAGAGAGTCAGACCGACTGAATAACACCTGAAGCATCCGGCCAGATGACTAGCAAAAAAGCCATAACACAACACACACATTCCCATAGACATCTCAAGATATCACAACCAGACAATAACAGCTCTAGAAAACATTCTACACTGCAGTCCGTACCCCCATGGAGAAGCAGCTGAAAGCAATCCCAGCCACAGCTCATCTCCCAGCGGACGTTCCCCTCCCCTCATGAAAGGAGGATTTATTTTAGACGCATTATATTCCTGCCCCCCATGATGTCTTGTACATACTGTTTCCAATTTATTATCCAGTACGGCAATGAAACACAGAAGAGCCATGGAGAGGGTGCCTCTATTATGAGACTACTGCATGTGTGTGTGGGCTTATACATATGATTGAGAGTGTGTGTGTGTGTGTGTGTGTGTGTGTGTGTGTGTGTGTGTGTGTCAGTGTGCTTATACGTATGAGTGTGTGCGTGCATGTGCGTTGGACAGGACTGACTCACCGCGGTCTTTGCTGCGCTCAAAGGTGTTATGGGTATCCAGCTGATCCCCCAGCTCTGACCACTTAGCCTTGGCCTTCTTCCACAAAACCAGCTGAATCTTCCCCACCGCACTAGCTGTGTGAACTAATACACACACACACACACACACACACACACACACACACAAGCAGATGTGTAAGCACAGACAAAGAACATGAAATCAGACACACAATGCAAACGCTTGCCTAAGCGCACACACCCAGATATTCATGCATACACACTAGGGATGGGCATAATTAATCGACGATCGATTAATTGATCATTAAGAATTTCCTCGATGAAATAATTTTTTCATCGATTAAAACTAATGCATGTTCTGTTGCGTAGTGTGCGTGTAATTTATTTATTTTAGGGCTGTCAAAGTTAACACGTTATTCTATGAGATTATTGTGGCCGAGATTAATGCAATCAAATATTTGAACGCAGTTAACGCAACTTTGTTTACTTCCGGTGCGCGTTGACCCATGGCACGAAACTGCCGCGTGTCTGCAGTCAATTTAGATAGAAGAGACCGAGACGGTAGTTGAAGATGGAGAGAGCTGAGGGATTGTTGGGCGGAAAGTTTCTGTTTAAGAGGCAAAATGACAGAACAATCGACAAAACTAAAGTTGTATGTAGCATTTGTCAAGCTGAATGTAGCTATTACAGAAGCAGCTCGTCTTTAAGTTATCACCTTAATGCAAAGCACCCGACAGAAAGCAGTCCCAGGTTAGATGGTCGCCAACCCACACCCACACGACTTCTCTAGGAAATGAACTAGACCAGTCCGTGAAAAGATTACCAACGCTGTAACAGTTTTGGTTGCCGGTGACTGTCGGCCCATCAACATAGTTGAAGACGGTGGGCTGACTGAGGTGATTCGAATTGCTTCAGGGGACAATTCTTACGATTTACCGTCGAGGGGCACCATTGTGTCTCGCATATATTCCTTGTATGACGGCGAGAGAGCACGAAAAAATACAATTAAACAACAGTGTCTAAAATACACGCTGTCTGAAGTGATTACTCGTCTGTCTGAAGATTTAGTCTCGAGAAGAAAACAAACTTTTAATCACGATAAATCTAGATGAATGAATTTCAAAATGTGAGATTAATTAGTTAGAGAGAAAAAAAAGTTGTGTTTATGAGCACCGGCTTCTAGCTGTCGGCTCCGCTGCTTAAGAGTACAGCAGCGCATATTTTCAAGTGTAACCATTGAACGGATCCCGTGTAACTGCCACAAGAGTTGTCCATCTTGTAAGTTTAACTGCCACAAGAGTTGTTCATCTTGTAACAAAAGATCTCAATGAGGAAACACGCTGTGTTTTTTTCTATTTTCACTGCATTTTAATATAGCCTATAAATAGTGAATTTTAATATAAAAATATTAATGATTAATCGAAAATCGATCGTTAATTCTCCCGACGATCGATTAAGACAATTTAATCGAATGCCCATCCCTAATACACACACACACACACACACACACACACACACACACACACACACACACGTGTGTATTCTTTAAATGCTTTCACCGAGACAAACCCTACAAAAAGACTGGAGGGCTGCTGCTAGGGGCCTTTCTGTCTCTCAGCAGGCTCAACACTGTTTAGTTTAATAGAGCGCAAACTAGACAAAGAGCCAGACGCAGACGCAACACAGAGCCATGAGACTGTACACAAAACAAGCACAAGGGATACAGGAACATACAACATGCACACTCTGTATCTTATTATGGAGAAGTAGCATTTGGTTTTATGATTTTTGGTGAAATACAACGTTAGTATCATATTCCATTAGATCAGATCTTTAATTGGATATTTAAACTATCTATCTGGAGATTCAAGGATTTCATTCATCCACCCAGAGAAACTTGGTATAGTGAGGGTACAGGCTGTGAAATTATTGGCTATGCACCATCACACACAAAGCATATGCACACAGCAGACACACACACACACACACACACACACACACACACACGGATACACAAACAGCCAGTGTAACGTGTGACACACACACACACACACACACACACACACACACACACACACACACGCGCGCAGACACACCTACATGCAGACACACACACACACACACAAACAGCCAGTGTAACGCGACACACACACACACTCACACACACCTACATGCACACACACACACAAACAGCCAGTGTAACGTGTGACTTGTGTAACGTGTACTCTCATACTACTTACTGCCAATACGCTCCTCCACTTCCTGCACAAGACCTGCCAACAACAAAGCATTTAATTAGACCTTCAGTTCTGTGTGTGCATGTAGGCTTGAGTGCGTGTGTGTGTGTGTGCGCGCGCGCGTGTGTGTGTGTGTTGGGTACTCACGCCAGTGAAGGAGATAAGACAGCTTCCCCAGAACGACCTCAATCCGTAGAGCACCATCCCTAAGGTCTACAACTGCACAGCCCGACGCAGGAATCTAAGACAGGGAAAGAGGGAGGAGGAGAGAGAGGGAAATATTGAGAGAGTGAAAGAAAGCAAAAAGAACGACAGCAAAAGAGACAGAGAGGGAGAGAAACACATCAAAACAGACAGAGAAAGAGACCATGCACGACAAAGAAAGAAAGAAAGAAAGAAAGAAAGAAAGAAGAGAGACAGACAGGCAGAGAAACAGACAGACAGACGGTGGAAAAGCAGAGGGGAGTGAGAGAGTGTGTGTGTGTGTGTGTGTGTGTGTGTGTGTGTGTGTGTGTGTGTGTGTGTGTGTGTGTGTTTGTGGCTGCCAGATAAATGGTTGGGCCTGAATGCGTCTGTGAATCCTTACAGAGAAGATAATTGGCACCTGACACATTAGCAGGTTATTAACAGAGCCATTAAAATTCATGAGCCACTCACCTTCCTCTTGGTGTACACAACGATATTAACGGTGGCGTCTGTCTGGAACCAGTCATAGCTGAGGAACAAAGGAGCAGCCTTTAGGCTTTTAGGCTTGGTGTCAACCCCGCTAAATATCAACATACATTCAATTCTTCTTCTTATTATTATTCTTATTATTCTTATTGTTGTTGTTGTTATTATTATTATTATTATTATTAACATTGTGGTGTTGGTGCTAAACTCCTAAGGTTGCTTTGAATTGTTCAAAAACATAAAAGGCAAACGTGTTGTTTATGAGTAATTTGGTAGTTGGTGTTTCTAGACTCTGGTGTGAGGAGAGATACCTACCGAGGTCGTGTGTCTTTGGGTGGAGGAGGTGGAGGAGGTGCAGCAGGCGGCTCCAGTAACGCGGGAGAAGGAGGAGGTGGTGGAGCCAGACCTGAGAGAGAGACACAGAGAGTGCAAGAAGGGAGAGAGAGAGAGAGGAGAAAAAGAGCGAGAGAGAGAGTAGGAGAAAGAGAGAACAGAGAAAGAGCAAGAGAGAGAGAGCGAGAGAGAGAGAGAGAGAGTGGGAGAAAGAGAGAGAGAGCAAGAAGCAGAAAGGGAGAAAGAGCAAGAGAAAGGGATCTAATATCTGACATTATATTTCATCTTCATTCACATGGTGTCTGCTGGCATGAAAGCACTCGCCATGCTTTAGTAACATGCCAATGAAGCATGGGATGAACCCAGCCAGACGAAGAAACAGTAAACACCACGCACGCACGCGCACACACACACACACACACACACACACACACACACACATTAACATTCAGACTGGCATGTCTCCCATACAAGCACACACCAAAACACTCACACACAGATACTTATGAGGAATGTCTGCACATCCCTTGTGTAAAAAGTAACACACACACACACACCTGCCATAATTGATCTGATTGCACTCCATTCACATTCCATTCACATACCATTCACTTGTGCCTTCTCCCTCTCCTTCATGGACTGAGCTGCACAACACAGTAAAGCGACAGGAGAGAGCAATCAATACCACATCAGGCACGATCAATACAGCACCTGTACGCCTCACTCATGCTATTACTCGCCCCACCCGTGGACCCCCGTACTGGTCTTCCACGCCCACGATGAGGACGCGAGTGTGTGAAGCCCCGCAGGGTCAAGAGTGGGACACACACTTCAGATCTCACCTTTGATTACAGTGCTGACCTTGGTGGCCATTCTGCCCACCAGGCACTCCTTCAGCATGGACTCATAGTTTACCCAGCGGTGCACCTGGGAGAAGGAGAGAGAGAGAGAGAGAGAGAGAGAGAGAGAGAGAATAATGGTTAATAGAGAAGCAAGAAAAAGAGAGAGGGAAAGAGAAAGGGAGAAGAGTTGGTAGAGTTAGAGAGAGAAGGAGCGAGATAGAGAGCAAATCAAATTGAGCATGTCAATAACTTGATTACTTCTTCTGGGAAACTCTATAAAACAGCGGTTGATCTGAGAGGTGAAGCATGACAGAACGGACATATGAATCAAAGCCTGCCTGACAGAGAGTATGTCAGTCAGGGAATTAACTGTTTCCAGCAACCGCGTCCAGCAGCCGCCTCCAGCAGCGGAGAGGGAGACGTACACTCAGGTACCAAGGCAAACGGGAAAAGCCCAAGTCATGCAGTCTCTCAATGGGGCAGATCACCACCACAGATGCCAATACCCTCTAATTATAGACACACAAAAATCAAGCGAAGGACAAAGTGTTATAAACACATTTCACCAAACTGACGCTAATTGCCCAGCACTTGGCCAACCGAGACAGGCTGCCTCCTAGGCTGTCAGAACACAGGGAACGCCGAGTTAGAGGACGACGGTTTATTTTGACAACAGAAGTGTGGATTATTTGTCACGCAAGTAAAGCGTGACTAATTCAACCGATTTGAAAGGAAAGAGAAAGAGAGGGAGGAAGGGCGAAACAGCCTAGAGGAGGGAGAGAGAAAGAGAGGGAGGGAGAAACAGCCTAGAGGAGGGAGAGAGAAAGAGTGGGAGGAAAGGAGGGGGGGGGGGGGCAGCAGAGGGAGCCATGAGAGAAACATTTAGATTAAAAGGCATGTGAAAAGATCATGGTCACAAAAAAAAAGAGAAACGAATAACAGATCAAACCAAACGAGAATGAGAACAGAGGAGAACTGGTGACCTTCAGGCAGTGTGACGTCACATTAGCAGCTCCCTCTTTCTCTCGCCACCCTCTGTGTCTTCACAGGAGGCAACCCATGATCCCCTGGGATTTATGGACCAACCAAAACTAAGCCTCCCTAACTTTTACTATCAGGCACTCGCCATGTCCAAACCAAGGCCCAGTGGCTGAACAAAATCAAATAAACCTGAAGGGCTGGAGCACACTTCCTATCAGCACAGCAGACATCAGCGGTGTCTTCCACTACAGCATTGATTAAGTGCCCGGGGGCAGGACTATCAATTAGAGGCGGAGGAGAGAAGGCTGCGCTCGCTAGGGTAGGGCTGCCATGGAGACCAGTGACGGGATACTGATGGACTTGGTCTCTAATTATGAACCCGATCGATGAATCTCCTTTAACTTGGGCGCTCACAGACATGCCACGTTGTTGCCTGTGGAGACCACAACACAGAGAAAATAAAAGAGAGGGGGGAATAACACCTAGGATCTGGATCTCACAAGTGTTTGGGGTCAGGTGTGTGTGTGTGTGTGGGGGATTAGCTGACCTGGTCAAACAGTTCAGTGCCATCGATACCCGCTGCCCGCATGAGCTCGTCCTCACCTCCGGGATGGAAGTCCATGTACGCTGTGACATTATACACCATACCTGTGAGCCACACACACACACACACACACACACACACACACACACACACACACACACACACACACACACACACACATTAGGCTTCACAACACAGTAATTAAAAATTCATTGAATTTACAAGCAAGGCAGATAAGACAATATTTTCAATGAAGACATTGAATTTAAACCCTCAAATTGAGTAATATACAGTATAAAGACAGTAAAATGTCTTCCACGGCTTCAAAAGAAATGTCTACAAATCAGTGGGTCCGGCACCACTGAACCACAAAGGCACTGAACAAAAAAAAAAAAACACAAGAACTGAAAGGCTCTTGCCTAGCCACATATACAAGTTCTCTGAAAGAAACAGAAAGCCTCAAAACATAAGGAGACATAGATAGGCTAATTACACATTAGTCTACTTAATGACAACAAAGACACAAATGAACAGCGTAGACGATGTGTCCTCAACACTCTAATAGTCAAGGCAAAATTAAGAGGTTACACCCGCTCATTTTTGCTGCTCATTTTTTAGATCTATTTCTGGCATTATCAGTCTTCTGTCAAGGCAATGATGCCTCAAGCTTGCAACTCCATTTTTGCTCATAATGGTTTTGGGTAGATGGTGGAGGCAGGGGTGGGGGTGGGGGGGCGGGCGGGGGTCTTTTCAGATGATCAAAAAGCAGGGAAAAATTAAGAGTGAGGAAAAAAGATATACAAGAAGGAGTTTAGTTTAGTTTCTAAGGTTGTCATATGGATGTGACACTAGCGCCCTCTGCTGGGAAACAGTGAAACAAGCCCTACTTGCCAATCAGTTGCTACCACATGTTGGCAAGGCTAGCAACATGGCTGAGGTTTGTACATGACACACACAAAAAAAGACAGCTGTTCTCAGAGTAAGGACAGACCATGCAAGTTGCATCCAATTAGGAGAAGTTGGTGATAGCAGAGACACTACATCACAAAAGCAGAGAATCGGTTCTTTAGTAAGATAATAACACGATTAACCTATATGAATGAAGGACCATTATCCTTCTTTCTCAGTGGATTCTGATTTTCTCTAGCAAAGCTTCTGTTTACACTGGCTAATACTCTTCAACCATACAACTCCAAATATGGACCTTTAATATGGAAACAGTGTCTTTGGTCCAGCCCTTCAGGATTATCTGATTTCGTTCAGCCACTGGGCCTTGGTATGGACCTACAGCGGTCGTTTAATATGGAAACTCTCATGTGGTGCCCTACCCCTTCCTTATCCCTTGAATACCTGGATAACCCTTCTTAATATTCCCTTAAAGGTCTGTTTAAATGACGGGTTTCTGCCGTGCCATCTAGCTCCATTGTGCTTCTGCTAAAACTCTCCTGCCTCTGCCCATGTCACACAACGGCAACCAGATGCTTTTGAAGGGAGAAACACTAAATAGGCGTCCCAGTGTTCATTGTTTAGTGTGAGCTGGGGACAGGGGACCCTGGGGTTTTGGATAGGTGTTCATCATGGTGCCGCTCACCTTCTGGGAAATTAAAGCCGGGTACAAGCCGTGCCCGCCTGCCTGCCTAGTAGTGCATAATCTTATTTTTACCCGATTAATTCAATTAGGTGCCAATTCGGCGCTGCGCTGTGTGTGTGTGAGCAAGCACTGCCACATGACTACTAATGAATGGGTTTCCACAGCGGGGGTGACAAGGAGATTAAAATGAAATGTTAGATGAGGTAGAAAGTAGAAAATGCTGTAGAGAGAAAGGGGTTCAATGAACCAAACCTCACTGAAATGAACCAAACTCCCAGTTTTGTGATAGATGACACCATCAATGTCAGTGGTGATCAACTGACTCCAACCTAAGAGTAAGTATTTCTAAGAATAAGATTTCTTGAAAAAGATCTCTAATGTCGCAGGATGGCACACCAGAACAGACGTACACCGGCGCATTAGGGAAACAAGTACGTCAGTGCATTTCTCACTTAAACTCATTTCATTTAACAAGGGTCTACATGAAAAGTCTGGGAACCCCTGAGCAAAATTCGTATTGTATTGATTATAAAGTAAATATAAAAGTAAATATAACCCCTGCAGCAAACGAACATTTAAAAATAAGAATTGCTTCAAATGTTACTACACTGTTACATTTTTACTTAATGAAATTAAAAACAGAAAAATAAATAACAGTAATTACATGTAGAAATGTTTGGGCACCCTTACACTTTAAAGTCTCAGAGCATAACATTAGCTTGTTAAGTCTTACTTAACTCATTAGGACTTAAAAGCAGGCCAAGAGTAATCATTTGGAATGGCCAGCTCACTACAATTCCAGAAGCTGAGGAATCTAACTCCTCAGATTTTGTGGCAACACTCAACAAACATAATCTCCTCTCAGCAACTGACAGAGGATCTGAATGAACCTATCTGAGGCCCACAAAGCAGAAGAAGGCTTTAAAAAGATATCTGAGCATTTCCAGCTTGCAATTCCCAATGACTGAAATGTTATTAAGAAATGGCTGTTAAGAGTCAAGGCCATATCCTGAGGACCAAGAACACTTTCAGATAAAACTGCATGTCTGCTGGGCAGAAGGGCCAACCAATCCCCTTATGTGACTCAAAAGACCTACAGGTAGATGTATCTGACACAGGTGTGTTGGTGCACCATTCCACTGCGCAGTGCTGCTTGTACAGAGAGGGTCTAATAAGAAGGGTCATCAGAGGGAAACTTTACTAAAGACCTAATCATAAAGGTCAATGGCCTAAGTATGAAAAGCAACATCTAGATAAGCCATGGCCATTTGGGGAAAAAAGTGATGTACGCAGATGAAGTTTCAAATTGTGTTATTTGGCCACAGTCTCCAAAGGTGCTTTGGGATGAAGAACCCATATCAACAAATTCTGTCATTTCCGCAGGGGTGCCCAAACTTTTGCATACAACTGTATATATGGATTGTTGAAATACAGTTCAAACTCAATTAAAAGGCTAAAAGCTATTTGGTCTTTTTGTTGAAAGCAAGTTCCTTATAGGCAAATCTTAGTCCCACTTCATCTAAACCCTCAGCCATAGGAGAGACACAACCTCCTCGTAATCATGTCATGGCAAATTCCATATCCCATCTTTTGTCAAGATGACAGCTGATATCCAAAGGCACAACAGTGTTATGGTAACACTATAAGTCACCGTCTAGAAAGCTGCTGGGCTTTTGATGAAAACCAATGTCAAATGCACACAATAGGCATAGTGCTGAACACTGTTCTCAGACTACATACAGAGCATTGTTTACAAAAATGTAACATAATGTTGTTAAACCAGACAGTGGCTGTCATGTCATCTTATGACTGAATATAGCATCTGCCATAATAGGTTTATAACACAGTTGTGTCAGCGGGCTCATGCGTGACATCACGGAAGTGTCTTTGTAAATACTGCGGTCGGTGTTACCTCTGATACAGGTCCAGCAGTCCGTCCTTGTGTTGTGTTTTTTTAACTCCTCCTCTGTGACATCAATGAGACGGCCCCTTAGCCCTGTCATGTCACGCCCACTTTTGGTCACCCTGATCCAGTCCATCAGACTGTGGCCTGGCTTCAAGGCCACCTAGACACACACACACACACACACACACACACACACACACACACACACACATATTTATTCTTCAGTTCACTCTGTAACAGTTTCCCTGACACACTATCCAATGGAGGACATTGTTCTGTGCATTACACAGCCTACTCTAAAACTACTTGGTCAAAGCATCAAACACTTAAATGCTTTTTTCTCTCAGGGATCTATAGTGTGACACAGCTGTCTTCTGTGAATCACCATTCAGCACCAGACACAAAGTGGCATGGTAAAACATCTGTGTGAAAAAACATTGGTAGAGGATTTGATGTTACAATTCTGAAATTAAATCTATGAATACATAATCACAAGGCGACTTTGTTGTCCAGTCCTTCATCTACATGCAGATACGTTTATTACACATAAGTGTATGTTCAGTGCGAGAACTGTACCAAGATAGATAGCCGGGTTTCTATTTCAAGTGTTTATTTAATATCTGCTATTGTAATAGCTATATTATGCCAGAAAACCTTGGGGGTTGACAATTATGATCACACAGTATACCTAGTGTGCCAACAGCTTAAATCTGAGGTAATATTACACTGGATCTCTTCTCTACGCTACCTCCAGTAGGACAAATGTGTACAACAGCTAAATCTTTCCTCTCAGGTCAGGGGAAATGTATTTGAGTGGAGTAGTCAGTAGTCTATTTGGGCGTTGCTGTCTCAGTAGTATGTCTCCAGCGCATCTTCCACTGAGGAGTTTCGGTGAGGCATTGACAGCCAGTTGAGTAGCATGAAGTGTCTCGTTTCAAGGCACTTCTAGGGAAGTGTAGGGCAACTAGCCTACGCCTTAACTGGTGTTTCACAACATGGGTTAGCTAACCTCTAACAAGCGAGGAAGTTGCACAGTAATCCATGAGTACTAAGACATGAACACACTTGCGTTAACGTTCATTAATCAATGTTTGAAGTTTTATAAACTAAAGTCACACATATCCTTACAAACAAATAGCTTTTGTTATTACCGCTACAGGGGTATGATTAACTGAAAAGTGGCTTAACTGACTATTCTAGCATCGTTAACCAACATATATCTTGGGAATACCTACCTTGTTCCGAGACTGTCCTGATGGCGCCACACGTTGTTGGGAGCCCACGGCGGGGAAGGATTGAGATGGGACATTCAGCATCTCGACTCTTCTAAAACAGCCCAAAGTTTGGAGAAATCCTGGTGGCGGAGGTACGCTACCGTTAGCAAGATAGCAGACTGGTGCTCTGCTGTATTTAACTACACCGTTTTCGACATGTTATATGCGGAAGTATCATATTTTTGGTAACGAAATGCGCCTCTGTAGTCAAGCGAAGTCCGATCATTTCCTTAATTATGACAGCTATGTTGCGCACACATGGGTACCCAAACTGGTACTGGTCTGGTTGGGAACTAATGTTTGCTATCTACGCTTGACATGGTTAGCTATGTAGCAAGTTCACAGAACAAACCGACCAACGTATGTTTACTAGCTAGCAAAATGGATGGATATCTGTTGTCATACAACAGAGCAACGTTAGATAAGAGTGTCGCAAAGAAGAAGTTAGATTCCAATTACAAATGTCTCGTATGGAGACGTAAGTTAGTGGAAAAGACTTCTGTAGATTTTTTCTGAACTTGCTGTCACTTAGTAAATGACGACATAGTAATGCGCCGTCCACGAGGAAATCATCCTGTTGGACATTGAACCAATAGCGACCTCTAGTGACAGAAATCCCTCGTAGCAAATATATTTAGGCCCATTCTCCGTAGCCATATGACAGGGAAATCATTATTTATCTAGACCACGTTCCTGGTAAAGGAATGAGAACAGCACACATGAAGGAAAGGTTGATTGGTTCATTATTAATTAATTTTGTACAGCATGACCATCTTCTCAGCATTTTGTCCAATATGCTAGCCCTACTAGGAAGCTTTATTTCAAGGAAGCAAGGAATTTGGAGAGCGGCCACAGCTCAAGCCAAAAACTGACATTGGCCAAACAATTGAATGGAATTGTATTGATTTATATAGCGCCATTACAAATTGACTGTGAGAAGGCTAAGAGAAGGCTTAGGTAGCCTATAATAGTGTATGGCACTCTTACACACACACACATGATCATGTAGACCTGTGTCATTTTTGAAAGTAGGCAGGAAGGTACAATCCAGACTGGACGCTCAAAACCAGACTGAGGTTGGTTTGCCATGTTTGGACCTAAAATTTTGTTTTCTTTTTCCCCTTCTCATAGCTTTCAGAACTACCACGAATAGGCCATTTAATTGTGTGTGTGTTTTTAAGGTGAAAAACGTTTCCTAATGTTTGCTTTAACATGAAAAATAAAGGCCCAAGGCACATTGAGACTGATATAAAAGAGACTTGTGAACCCTTTTAGGTCATACAGGCCTCTACACAGCCAAGGACAGGGCCAGTCAAAGACAAGCTCTCCTAGGCTAAATGTTTTAAAAGTCATTGGGTGACTTCAGAGCATTAAGCATATCTACTTTGCCTCATGTCAATGTAATCAGAAGAGTAGGCCAACATAAAAGTCAAATATGAAATCGGAAACATTCGAGGTGTAGGCCATCATTTGAACCCTGAGAACAAGATTCATTGAGCGTGATACAAATGTTGCCGACGAAAATCAAAGGCTCGACATTGCGCACTTGCCCATTGTAAGTGAACTTGAAAAGAGTTGAAGTCAGACATCCTCCGGCCGCGCAATAACTGGTTACTCGCCTTGCAGGTGGAAACCATCTGTGATGGCCATAGCAAGATGCATCGCAACCTCGGCCTGCTCTTGTGACATGCCGTGTCTATAAATTGCTCTTGTCATTTTAGTCTGTGCTGTCTGGAAAAATGCTCCACTTCGGTCTCCAGTAATCATCCCTCTTCGCCTGCTAAAATGAATATCACACCTTTGAAGTAGGTCGATGTGATTTATTCCGTTGTCAGAATCACACGGACAGGCGAACGATCGGCTTTAATTAATATTTCTCATGATGTATGAAGTCTACGGTTTCGGGTTTGCATTAGGTTGTTGATATTTGCGCTCAAAAGCCAATGAACCTGTCTCTTCTATGCTCATGTAACACGTGTGTTGATTAGCTGGGATTGTTTATGGCTCGGTCCGAGCCACTATGTTTGTTTCCCATTTACAGAGGGAACACCGGAATTTTTGTTTTTATTTTTTTCCCCTGCAAAGATTGACCGGACAGCTAGAGGACCGTGAGGAGCAATTCGCTGAATTTGACAAAAAGTGTATGTGACTAGAATCGCGGACTGTATCTTTAATCGCGCGCAACAGCTGCATAGGCAGACAGGCATGTCCAATTCTGACCATGCAATAAACTTTGGAACTAGGCTATGTGTCCATCCCATGGCGATAGCATAGGAATTATTTTTCGGAAAACTTGGCCACTTTATTAAAGGTTGGATATAGGCCTACCATCACATCACAGGTTCAGAAAAAACGACAACTACCCTTCGTTGTGTGTGCTGTCGGCGTCTTGATAAAAGGCTTAGGTCTGGAAGAAGGTGTAAGGTAAACTGTCAGTAAAATAGTATAGCCTGCCTACACAATGTTGTTATGATCTCAGTCCTCACCAGTTCACGGTCTGCACAATGGTCCACCACATAATACAAAGTGAAAAGGATCAATAGACACAACCATAGGTCTACATTTGTTACAGTAAATTAACACAAATCAGCACTACACTACACTATAGGCCACGTTAACTATCTACAAAACCCTTATTTTACCCGTCATCTAAAATAAAACATTCTACGACAACCCCAAAAAACTGACCTTTGTAATTCAACATTAAATCTCGACAAAATGATCAGAGAAAGAAATATCTGACGCTTGGAGAGTTATATTTATAATATATCTACGACTGTGAACGAAAAGGCCAGACTTGGTTCTGATTGCCACAAACCGTCTACCTGACATAAAATCGAAGAGGAAAGAAAAAGCGCCCGTGAGAGCGTTTCCTCTGCTGTCAACCGCTTCTTCTTCCTCTTCCTCCTCCTCCTCGTCTTGGTCCTCACTTTCTTGTTTTCTTGTTTTGAACATCCCGGTATTGGCAGAATTTACTGTTGCCTGTCCATTCTGATAATCTTACCTGACGTGATCACGCATATATGAACTTGTTTACGTCCTCAAATCAGCCAGTTGGGCCAACTGTCGCCTCGAAGTAAGAAGATGGAACCATCGCTACAAGCAGTTTCACGAATGTGCTGAGATAAGAAACGTAAGTCTCATGCGGCCCCGCTGGTAGGATTGTCCTGTCCTAATCTTCTTACTTCGATCTTCCCATTCGTTTACTTCACCTCCAACTACTTCAAAGTAAGAGTAGTGATAAGCGTTCATTCATTTGGTGAAAGACAAATTATGCTCTCTGATTCTGAGTCAATAATTTAAAAATCCTAGTGTCGAGCAGATGCACCAGCTGTTATTTTTGGTCTTCTGTTAAAAATGTCCAAGATAAAGTAAGGCTACACATCAACACGTTAATGCTGCAAAAGCCATAATTTGGTCACCTACAATTTTGCAAATATAAGGATATGTCATGAGAGATGATATGTAGGCCTATGAATTGTATTTCATGTGTCGTGGAATGTAAAACAATTGATCATTGCCTGATTACTAAAGATGAAACTTTTTATCAACATTTAATTTAGCTATGAACACACAATGATAACTACTAAACAAAAGGTGGCCTAAACTTCAGGGGTGTAAGCCCTGTTTAGACTGTTCACGTCTGCTGCATTCAACGGTTTGCTTACACATGTCTATAAGCTAATTAAAAACAATATATATATATGTATTGTATATATACATTTTTTTTTGTTTAAAAACTTTAAAGCCTACGATGACTTCAATAATTAAATTGCACATTTCTATCAATACATTCCTATGTCATTTAAATCAGGGAATATATTATAACTGTAATATAAAGACACAAACAATTTTACAGCATGTCTCTTCCTTGTGACTGGCTTGGAAACCTACACATGGTGACGGTTAGGTACGCTTGATCTGTACAGCTGGAAGAACAGAAATTCCAATAAAATGAAAGCGCCACAAAACTGTTAAGCCGTGCGTGCCATTAATGTCAAATGCTTTGCCGTCAATCATGTTGTTTTACAAGATAAGAGGATTATGGACCAAAACATTGTGCAAGATCTGAAATGTGTCTTTATAAGGCTGTAAAATGGTCTTGGAACAGTCAGTTGTAAATAACAAGGCTAATGAGGGTTGTGGTTGAGAGGAATGGACCATGGGATCACTTTAAAAACTCGAAATGCACTATTGGATTCATGCTAAGCATTAGGATTATAAAGAAAGATACAAATGATTACAGTTACTCAGCATTTGTTTGTTGTTCATAAGAGATTTATTAAGAATTAACACTTTTTTTTCTTTTTCAACCAAAAGTATAATCTCATCATAGTATTTCAGGGAACTATTACGACTTTTTTGTCGTGTCATAGGTAAGAACTAAGAACATAATTTTAAAATATGTTAAGATGCATTTACATCATGATATGGTCTTTTTTATATTAAAAAGAAAATGCAGATTAAGTTGATAAGAGGAACTGTCATGTACAGTAATTGGTCTAGACCAGGGGTGTCAAACATACGGCCCGCGGGCTGGATCCGGCCCACCAGGGGGTCCAGCTCGGCCCGCCGGATGACTTTGCTAAGTGTGAAAATTACAGAAAGACATACATGTGTTTATTAATTTAATTAAATTAATAAACAAAAAAGGGTTGTGAATCAGAATGTCTCTTAAGAATATGGAGGTTTATGAGTACAAACGTTTTGTAATTTTTTTTAATCAATCCAGTAATGGCAGAAGCGCTCATTGCCACAGGCAGCAGCGTGATGTCAAACGCGTCACAAAGCGAGGGAATCTGCAAAGGAGAGCCCAGGCAGATAAACAGCGGGCTGAGTTTTTGGTCTTTATGTTTCTAGTTTATTGTAGAAAGACCTTAAAATAGGGTTTGTCATCCAAAAACCTTCACCAATGATTTAAACATAGAGAAATATTGTCGTTATGTATGCGTTATTATGCTATGATTTTACTGGTCTGACCCACTTGAGATCAAAGTGGGCAGTATGTGGCCCCTTAACTAAAATTAGTTTGACACCCCTGGTCTAGACATATCACAATAGCATTTGGAGCATTTTGACAAAATATTTCCCAAATTATTGAAATATAGCTGTTGAGACAATTCCTAAAATATGCCCCCAAATGTAACAGGCTATATGAAGTGTGATCCCTGTGCATTCAGCACATATTTTAGGAATTTGTTTGGCTTTGGATAGAAAATGTATCCATCACAATCACTTTTCCCTTATGTATAGGACAGGGTCAGTGCGATTTATCATAAACATCTTAATCATTTATCATAAACGTCTTTTGCCCTGAATTTCTAACTATAATCTGTGAAAGCACTAACTGTATGGAATAGATTGTGGGTATTATAAATGTTCTTCAATTAGCAATGAATTACATGCCCCCAGATATGCACGCTTATACCAGTGATGTGTATTCTTACACATATTATTGTACACATGTAGGCATATCAATGTATAATCTAAGAAGAAATACACACATAACTATGTGTTATTTTGTACAATTGCAAGTAAATTACAACATATAACCGAATTGCAATTATATTTTAGGGACATATCCTACATTTCTTAAAACATCCTAAAGATCCTAAATTTTCCTCGGGATAAATAAAATATCCATCTATCTATCTATCTATCTATATGCCATAGGACATAGGGACATATGATATAGAACACATGGGTCATAGGGACTCTCAGATACTAGCCCACTCTAGAGCGGAACCGCACCAAGTCTGGGCCAGAGCCTACCTGATGTCGAGCCTCAGGACATATCTGACACTACACACTACGAGGACATATCTGACGCTACACACTATGAGACCATATCTTACTACACACTACTAGAACATATCTTACTACACACTACGAGACCATACCTTACGCTACACACTATGAGGACCTATCTTACAACACACTACGAGGACATATTTTACTACACACTACGAGGACATATCTGACGCTACACACTACGGGACCATATCTTACTACACACTACGAAAACATACAGTACCTTACGCTACACAATATGAGGACCTATTTTACAACACACTACGAGACCATATCTTACTACACACTACTGGAACATATCTTACAACACACTACTGGAACATATCTTACTACACACTACGAGAACATACAGTACCTTACGCTACACAATATGAGGACCTATTTTACAACACATTATGAGAACATATCTTACTACACACTACTGGAACATATGTTACTACACACTACGAGGACATATCTTACTACACATTACGATGACATATCTGGCGCTACACACTACGAGAACATATCTTACGCCACACACTACGAGACCATATCTTACTACACACTACGAGACCATACCTTACGCTACACACTATGAGGACCTATCTTACTACACACTACGAGACCATATCTTACTACACACTATGAGAACATATCTTACAACACACTACGAGACCATATCTTACTACACACTACGAGACCATATCTTACTACACACTACGAGAACATATCTTACAACACACTACGAGAACATATCTTACGACACACTACTAGAACATATCTTACGACACACTACGAGGACATATCTTACTACACACTACGAGAACATATCTTACGACACACTACGAGGACATATTTTACTACACACTACGAGAACATATCTTACTACACACTACGAGAACATAGCTTACTACACACTACGAGACCATATCTTACTACACACTACGAGAACATATCTTACGCTACACACTACGAGACCATATCTTACTACACACTACGAGGACATATCTTAGCACATTCTACGAGGACATATGCTTCAAGCATGCTTAGCAGCAACCCATTGCCATAATAAGACAGGAAAGAAAGACATGCCAAAGACAACAGAAATAACGTGCAAAGGTCCTTTGTTGTTGTTTTTCAAATCCATTCAAAATCCATCTTCGAGGGACCCAGAACATTTGTCCGGCCTAATTGCTATCCAGGGGACATGCCAGCAGTCAGTGTGAAGAGATGTCAGTGAAGATGAAGAGATCCTGTCACCGGAATGTTCCATCTGAAGTTCTTCCCTCTAATTTATCGTGAGATTGAGAATGGTTCCTGCTCTGCATCCAGTGTCCCTCAAGATCAATTGACTGTTGATATTTAAGGAATTCAGCTTGAAGCAGTAAACAGTGACAAGATTTACCCACACGCATATACACACACACATATATATACACACACACACACGCTCTATGTGCGTGCAACACAACCTATTTCCAGGATTCAGAATGACTGAAGGGAAGGGAGGAGAGAAGGAGAAGAGAGAATCGGGTACAAGCAGATTGATTCATACACGTATCGGAGGATAAAACATATTAGCACATATGCGGTATATGTACATGATACATACATTCATGGTTCCATGAAACATAGAAAAAGGTATATACATGAAATATACAGAATTAATAGTGGATTAAAGAGGAGAGGGACATCCTTCAGTATTGGTTGTAGAACAGCCTAGTGGGTAAACAGTGTCCTCATAAGGTTACTGTTATAAGGATAAGCAGAGCAAATAAGCAGAAAACTATGTCAATGATGGCTTTTGTTTATATTAGAGGTAAATAGGTTGGCACACAGTATGTATTATAAGCAAAGCAGAATATGTGCATAATAGTTTGGTTGGGAGTAGATCGCAGGTAGAGGGGTGGATGGACTGCAGCAGCATCCCATAGTGGAGATTGTCTCTTTCTTCCCCTCCTAGACTCCTCTAGACTAAGTGAGTGGACAGAGCTTGGTTGCCTCATATGTAATTTTACACTCTCTTTCTCTTTCTCACTCTCTTTCTTTCAAATACACACACACACACACACAGAGAGAGACACACACACACACACACTCGTTCCCCCTGTGCGAGTAGATGTGGGTGAGAGCATGTAAATGGTC
>NC_045162.1:16364623-16367123 GCF_900700415.2 Clupea harengus | reverse complement strand
ACCTTAACATGGAACCATGACCAGGTGAACCATGTTCTGGCAGAACAGAGTTCTCTATAAAAAGGGGTCTAAAGCAGATCAAGCTGAAGAACACTTAAGAGTGAAAGCAGACACTCCAAGCCTTTCCCAGTTTGGCGTACGTGGGCTACGAGAGAATTGTGTTTGTACCCGTTAACCTCACAACTACGTAGAGAGACAAAAGCGAGCATATGCGCTCTGATTTTCATATTCTCCAATTACAGCCAAATGTTTGGGATTTTGAGGCTAATTAGTTGAATCAATTAGTGTCTGTGTTTGCAGGGACCTGAGCGGGGTTGGTAAAAGACTGAGTAGTTACATCCCACTTACATAGACTTCACGTCACCCTCATATTTAAACTGCAGCTTCTGTATCATAACACTGACTGTTGCCTTTTTTGACTGCGATGAAACTGATGTATGATGAGGTTTGCATTTTTTATTTAAATTTCTAATTTTCAAATTAAATCAGCCAAATGTTCCAAAACGATGAAGCAGAGGCAATTGCGACACACACACACACAACAGTTTAACACACTGGCAGGAGGGTGAGAGAGACACAGTGAGAAGCGCGATAGTACATCACACCTCTGACAGCTTGTTAACTGCACGGACAAAACCAGTTTGACAGGGCACTGTAATTTCTCAGCGGTAAGGATGGAGTCAAGGGCACTCCTGATGTTTTTGCTTATATGCTCTCGTCCTGCTCTCACTCCCAAAACAAGGCGAGACACTGAGTGATGTAGAGACGCTGTCCAACACAGGCCTCAGGATGAGGGAAGTTTTGGATCAGGGCTTACAGTGATCCTTCTAAACCACTCGGTAAGCTATATCAGTTCTCTGACATTTACACAGCAGCACACCTTCAGAGAAATAACACCAGTGATTTAAACTCTGGCATAATAAAAGTGTTATGGATTGGTCCAGCACAGGAGTACACACACACACACACACACACACACACACACACACACAGGTCCAGCACAACCCTACTATCAACCCCCCCCCCCCTATTCATGTCGTAAAAAATATGGGCGTACTCTTCTCTTGTACTGTTTGCCATGATGATCATTAGACGATGAAACAATGCATGTGCTGACATGGGGGCTGCTAGGCTCAGAATCTACAGATGACTGCACTTTAAGCAACGCAGTGGACACTCTCTTGGTGTTTCACACACACACACACACACACACACACACACTCACACATACGCACACCCACGCGCACAAACACACACGCACTCACATACACACACAAACAAAGTGGACACTCTCTTTGTGTTTCACAAATACATACATACATACACACACACACACACACACACACACACAAAGTGGACACTTTATAAAGTCCAATCACGTCTTTTGATGAGAATGTGCCCTTAACCAATTTGACCACTAGAATCGGCGGTTTACATCACTATTAGATGGTTCAAGACACGCTTCCTGCTCCTGCTCCAGCCCCATTATGCCAGAACTGGTATATTTTTCTACTGAGCTCCCACTAAATTTGTGGAGTGTACTTCACTTTTACACCACTGTCAATACAAATCGCACTTTGAGACCCCCTAATGGACAGTGGTACACTGTATTTGTGTATTTGTTGGCAAGGTGACAAGATAAAAGATATGAAACGGGCAAAGAAGCATTTATGACTCTGCGTATTTTATTTATTGTGACATCAGAGATTAACTTTAACCTAACCAAAAGAATGACAAATGTATGTACTGCTCACGCTTTCAGCCTATATACATTGTTTTCCAAGCATTTGGATGTGGAGTATATGTAATCGAATAAAATGTTGTTTGTGACATGATAAAGGCTCCTATTGTGCCAAATATACATTGGACAGGATAATTTAATACAAGCTAGCTGAGTTAGGTTTTCAGGCTTGCAAACTACCAAGGCTTATTTTTTGGCTTATCAGATTGACTGATCAAACTTTTTGGGGTGAGATGAATTGATTTGGATGCTTTGATTTAAACTTTTGGCATCTGGAAAAACTACAAATCTCTGTGAGACAGGGATGACACTGTTAAGGTTACAGCCTATGTCACATTCTTTCATAAATAACATTGGCAGGGATGTTAATAATGAAAAACCAGGGAGTTGACATCTTTCCTAACACAGCCAAACATCAAGCAAGTGCAACACAGGACATAGCAAGACAGCTAAAACTTTATTACTTACTAGTCCAACAGAAAGAAGTCCAGCTCGGCATCTGACTTGCATCCTTTTGTCTCTTTTGGCTCTCGCCAACAAGTAAAAGCCAGTCTTAGGCTGGATCTTGTTCAGTCTCTTGCTCAGTAACTCTCTCTATTTCTCTTCCTCGCTGGTTCTGACAACGTCTTCCACGGTTTCTTCATCACCTCTGCCATGATGTCCATACAGAAAATAATATGCTAGCCTCTTCTTATAGCTAGCAGAGGGGTCTAATTGTTGTTGTGTGACGTGATGGCGTAAAGCATTGCATAGTTCTTG
>NC_045162.1:16342123-16359623 GCF_900700415.2 Clupea harengus | reverse complement strand
GTAAAGCGGGCTGCAGGCTGCTCAGTTGGGGGAGATGAGAACTGTCACTCAGTGCCGTAATCCCCCCCCCCCCCCTCCTCTGCCACCGCCTGATCCCACATCTAATGCAGCTAATTTCCTTTGGGCCAACGTGTGTGTGTCTGTGTGTGTGTGTGTGTGTGTGTGTGTGTGTGTGTGTGTGTGTGTGTGTGTGTGTGTGTGTATGTGTGTGTGTTTGTGTGTGTGGCTGTGTGTGTATGTGTGTGTGTCTGTCTCTGTGTGTGTGTGTGACATGTATACACATACACCAAGCTGTGTATGCTTCTTGCTGTTATTGTTTTCTCTTATTGTGCATTTTACCTGCGTACATGAGGTATGTTTTACATGTGTAGAAATATGCCCGGTGTGTCAACACATTTAAGTGAGTAGCATGTATGTGGTGGTAGAGAGTGTGTGTGTGTGTGTGTGTGTGTGTGTGTGTGTGTGTGTGTGTGTGTGTGTGTGTGTGTGTGTGTGTGTGTGTGTGTGTGTGTGTGTGTGTGTATGTGTGTGTGTTTGCCATGTCATGGAGACTCATGGAGATGGATGGATGTGTTTGTGAGTGAGTGTGTGAGTGAGTGAGTGAGTGAGTGAGTGTGTCAGGATAGGTGGGGGCACTGTCAGGCTGAATGTGTTGTGCACAGGTGCCCTAAGAATTAGGAGAGAGTTTGGTCTGGTGTCACATGACTGAAAGATTCGGACAGCTGAGCTCTCTCTCTCTCTCTCTCTCTCTCTCTCTCTCTCTCTCTCTCTCTCTCACATGTTTTGAAAACGACATTTTTCCTCTGCAGCTTGAAAAAGTTTCACATCCATACCACACCATTTTGAGAACTCATCCTCATCCACACGGATTCGCAAAAACTAGTGGAAACACTGTTGCTAACTAGGTTGTTTTAAAAACCACATGGCTTGCGTATAAGTTGTAGTTATACTTAACAAGATTATTATCAAATCAATGGCAATATGAGATGAGATAAATAAAATAAAAATAAAATATGGTTTTAGTGAAAAGAATTTCCCCTGTGAAGTGAGCTTACCCTGCTTAAGGTTGCTAGCATTTAGCGTCTAACAAACCCAGAGAGGGCTTTTGCTGCTGATGGGTCTGATAGATTATGTCCTCCTTGTAGAAATAGAACAAAATGGCTTATTACCACGATGTGTCTGACAATCAAAAATATAATTTTTATTCATTGCCACTGAGGGCGTGTGAAGGCTTTGGAGGGCGGAGCTCAGACTGTTTCCCTGAGAATTAAATGTGATAAAGTCGGGGCCTGTCACCTACACAGCAACCCCAAAAACGCAGTTGTCGTGTGGACGAAAGGCCAAAACGCAACAAAACTTTTCAATTTTCTAAAAAAAAACTCTGTTTTCACCGTTGTCATATGGATGGCCCCTAACTCCCTCCCTCCCTCTCCCCCAGTCTCTGAACAACAGAAGGAGGTGGAGGTGTGACTGACCAACGCCTCCCTTTAATTACTCCACTTGAATGTATGTCTATATCTCCAGGAGGCACGAATGGTCATATTCATCCATATGCCTCTATACTCGACCCACCATTCCTGTCTAATTCAAGTTCATATTATTGGCCGAATGCGGCGAGGAAGGAAAGATGGGGTAGGGGGTGGATGGAAGGGGGGGGGGGGGGGGGGGGGGGGGGGGGGGGGGGGGCATAACTCTTCCCTGTTCCTGGTCGTCTGCGTGGGAGGATTGAAAGGGTTAAGGAGGCACACGCTTTAAAAGACAACAGATTGCGATTGGTCCACTGGGAACAGATGAAAAGCTGCTCACTGGGCCTCTGGGGAGGAAGGGGGAGGGGGGATGTAGAGCGCCAAGTGTTTTTATTTACAGAAACTTTGTGCATGAACTTTAGGGACCGCACAAGCTGTAGCACCGAGTGGAAGACAGAGAGAAAAAGAGGAGGGAAAAATGACAAAGAAATGACAGACAGATATAAAACAGAAATGAAATGAGAGAAAAAAGGAAAGAAGTACAAAAGAAAAAAAAGTGCAGTGATTGAGAAATCGTAGTTTTAATTTTTCTTTATTATTTCAATGTTGAAAAAAGTGAGAAAGCACGCATCTGTGAAATGGCATGTCTTAATTGACAGCTTAATTGGCATGTTTAGAATAACAGATACTGTGTTTTCCCCTTGTGTTTACCTCCACATCTTGAAACAAAACAAAACAAAGCAAACAACGGACTATTAAAACTGCCTATGAATACTGGAGCCGTTTGTGGAGCTCAATGAACGATTTGTCCAACCTTAAATATTCGACTCGGGCTAATTGGCAGAGTTTGGTGCAAGCTTCTGTTCCGAGTGGATCGTGCATTGCCACTGACAGGTCTAATCAAGGATGTGGCGACTATTAATCGAGCACGACGATGCCTCCTTCGCTCGCACACATTATGTGCCATTAAGTCCCCTTTAGGAATGAGAGGGAATGGAGCAGACTCCGTCACCTGAGGAGCAGACGCCTCCCCGCTCACGCTAATAAAAAGCTAGTGTACGGCCATCAGCCATAATTGGTTGACCCCTCGGTTGTTGTAAAATTAGCATTTAAAAAAAAAACCGAGACAATACAAAAGACAGAAAGAATGAATGAATGAGTGAAAGAAAGAAAGAAAGAAAGAAAGAAAGAAAGAGCAGGAAAGGGGCGGAAAAAGAAAAAAAGCAGAGAAAGTGGAGCATACGGCCCACTCATCTGGCGAGCTGGTGTGGAGGTGGGAGTGGAGCTGAACAGGGCGTCTCGGGCAGTGGCAGCCAAGCCACACATCTGGACACGCACACACACACACACACACACTCACACACACACACACACACACACACACACACACACACACACACACACACGCACGTCACTCATGCTCTTAGGGGCCCATGTGTGCACGTCACGTCACCCGTGGCCCCCATGGCGCCCGTACACCTCATCGTCTCACACACACACCAGACAGACAGCATTGGCACACACACCTTACCTCACCGTCTCACACACACACCAGACAGACAGCATTGGCACACACACCTTACCTCACCGTCTCACACACACACCAGACAGACAGCATTGGCACACACACCTTACCTCACCGTCTCACACACACACCAGACAGACAGCATTGGCACACACACCTTACCTCACCGTCTCACACACACACCAGACAGACAGCATTGGCACACATACCTTACCTCACCGTCTCACACACACACACACCACACAGACAGCATTGGCTCGCACACACACACAAACACAGAAGAATGTTCATTCATTCACCTGTTGGACGAACTCAAACACTCTCCACAAACAGCACAGCCTTACTCTCTCACACACACACCCCACTGCTGTGACTCACACACACACACACACACACACACCCCACTGCTCCTTCTTCTCCAGCGTTCCTCACACAGCCCAAGGCCACAGCCAGTAGATCCCAAACAAGGCCATTACAGCACAACGCTGCCTGCTTAATCTGCTCAGTGCATGGAGGCCTTTGTGCTCCTCTAATTAATTCAATAATTAATCATTTGCTGCCCCCACTTTGGTTAAATGACTCCACGTGGGTCTCTAGGCCAAGTAGCCCAACAGAGGAGGAGAAAAACCGCAGGTCGGCCCGTGTCCCAGTCTCGGGGGGTTGGGTTGGGGGGGGGGGGGGGGGCGAGGTTGATTGAGATGTAAATGCTTTGTGTTTAAGTGCATTAAAATGCACACAGCTGGGAGTGCTTGCATGTGTTCCAACCCGCTCAACTCTTAACTTACTCCAACAGATGCACTCTTTTGTTTTTCTCAAGACAAACCTGTTTTTGCCCTGCTAAGACATTATTCACAGATGATCTTCACCTCTGAGGACAGACTTGTTGCTCCAAAACAAAAACACTTCAGAACTCAAATAACACTAATGCAGTCTCTACACTGAGATGGGAAATGTCTGTAAGAAACCTCATTGGATTATAACTTTGGATTAAAACCTCCATTAGGTAACTAAGGTCCTGATGCTCTGAGGATTTTGTAGTGCAAAAACATTCTCCACCCCCAAACAACAATCCACCCATCCAACGTGTCCAAGACTGCAGTGATGGGGACTGTATTCTTGACGTGGGCAAAATAATGTGCCTTGGTCATGTTTAGACCTTTTATATTATTTCATGTTTGCATCTCCAAAATCTTAGGTAAATCAGACGCTAAAGGCCCTGTATACATACATACTGTATGTATGTATATTTAGTTATACACAGGAAAAGATGTTAAATTCCTTGTGCTATTAGTCAGGGACTTTCTGCAGAGGCCAAACCTCTCACTGTGACATGCAAGTATTCATATCAATCAACCTAACCTATTTATTAATATACATCAAGGTGCACTACAACCACAATTGTGTGGTTCATTGAACCTAGTTATTTCACTGAGCCAGTCGGATCGGGGAGTCTGGTTCTGCCTGCCTATTGCCCTCAGCGCAGTCTTGGCTGAGATTAGAGTCTGGAAACCAATTTTGCAAAATGAATCGCTCAGGCACTCATCAGCGACCCGTGGGGTTGGCTAAGTGTGATGATGTTGAAGTGAAACGTTGTTTTTGAAATGTAGTACCAACAATGGTGGCAGTGCCAGAACGATACAGTAAGTAGCAATTCTAGTAGTAGCAATGCTAGCAGACATCAAAGAAAATAATTTAAGCTGGAGAAAAAAGGGCAAAGACATTGTTTCCTTACTGCCAAAGAGGTTTGGGAAAAGGCTACATCAGCTTGCACCATCGAAGTAGGAAGTATTGCAATCCCATTGTGGTCAATGCCGATTGGTTAACGACTTGAAACAATCCACAATGGAGCGTGGCCAGGCTCTATTCATGAAGTGAATCCGGGTCTGGTTATACCAGGCTACGAATCGGGTGGCAACAGCAAATAAATTGTGTATTTTTTTTTCAAATTTATAATGGGTTTTTTTTATACCAGTAATGGCGCAAATACATAGATAGCTAGTTAAGTCTTGGCAGGAAGCCCATCTGTCTATGGTGTTCTATGGTGGCTTGTGGTCTCCTGGTCCATTAGCACCTGTGCTGCCTGCTGGTATTGCTCTACATGCTGTGAGTCCGATTCAAAACAATGCATCAAAGCGCACAGCGAACCGTGAGAACCGTCAGAACCGTCAGAACACAAAAGGCGGCAAGCGTGCCACAAGACCTATTCCACAGCGACGCTCTGTGACTAGTAGCTCCCTTGCTGAAATGAATGCTTGTACCGCCAGGTTTTGAGTCAATCCCATGAGCCGCTGTGGTGTCTGCTCATTAAAGGCTGTAGCCTACAGATTAGCGATAGACTTGAGCTATTTGATGTACATGCACATCCACTATGTAGTCTTTTGTGTAGGTAGACTGTTACTTAAGAATGCAGTGCACACTATAAATGAATGGCATGACTGCCTATTGAGTGAGTGACTCAGATATAGTAGGCTCCTCACATGCTGAATGTAATTGTGCAGGTCTCAGCAGGTTAGAGTCAGATCGATGTGGATGTAAAATCAACCGATCCCATAAGCGATCTCAATATTTTAGTGACTAAAGTAGATTTTGTTCATGATCAGTGAGCTTTGTGCACTGGCTGCTTAGTTCTATTCACGCAGGTGGCGTCCTTTGCCTCGTTCCTACCTTTTGTTTCTCATGCGCAGCTGCCTGTACTATTCTCGGTTGTTGAATTTTTGCACAAGGACTTATATTTCGCAAGTGGCAGTTAATATCTGTACCGTGTACGTGTGGAATAATATGATGGTATGTCAAAATCCACAAGATCTTGCAAAGTATGTCAAAAGTATGCCAGCATGCCAACTTCCAGACCAGCGACAGCAGGCGAGTTCATTCATATGCCTGCATGAAGTCAGTGAGTGCCTCGGCCATAACCGCTGGCTCACTTTTTCTGCAGCCTCAGACAACTCCTTTAAAGCTCCAACAGAAGCAAAGTGGTTGATCAGCCACCTCCGCTGGTCTTGTTGTGTGCTTGCCAACCTCGTTCCCTCACGTCCGCTACCAATTCCGCATGCTATAGCAATCAATACATGGCAGGGCAGGACTGGGACTGTGGATGAGACTCAGGGTCGTCGCTGTGTGTGTTGGGTTGGGGGGGCGCTGAGCCAAACAGAGTGTTAATGTGAGAGATGTGGAGGCTGACTTGCTGGCTGGCTGGCTGGCTGGCAGCTTGGGTGAGAGAGGGATGGACCGGCTCCACCGGCTGTGTTAAAAGCCAACCTAATTACAACCCTATGCCACAGCCTGCTCATCCAGTGAGCAGTCAGACAGGGCATCTTTGGAGAGTTATATTGCATCAGCATACTAAATAACAGCTTTACCAGTAGGTGGACACTACAGTGCTGTGGCTGTGTGACTGATCATGTTAGATATGTGCCTGTAGTTACACAAATTATAACCGTGCTGCACCAGTATTAGAATTGCACACAACTTCAGATTAGGGCATTTATCAGGAAAATACACTGCAATGGTCTTATAGTGGATGACCTACAATATGTGTATTACTACGTGTTTACACTGAGGGGACAAGTGAGAATTATGGTGTTGTAAAAAAGCGAGTAAAATTACCTGTTAAGTGTTAAAAACCTCACTAAGCCAGTGGAGATATGGGAAACATGCTTGGTATAGACACAGTTTGAGTTTGAAAAGGGGGCTGACCAAGTCTGTTTTAGGTGTGAACACTGTGTTAATGTTCATGTGTTAATGTCTGCAGCGTTATATCCTAGTGACACTATTTAATGCAGGTCATCTCTGGGTGAGTGGGCATTGTCTTCTTACCATGTTCACATTTAGTGTCTGTGTTTACCTGTGGATAAGATCTGTGCTCTTCCTCACAAACGTATAACAGTGACGCATTCATCAGAATTGTATCCTCATCCTCGGATATTATTAGGAAGTGCATGAGAACTCGACTCCGACAAAACCACAAGGAACAAAAGCTGGGACTGTGTGTAGAATGCCTTGTTGAGGTGTCATGCTATTGTGCAAGTGTGATAAAATGATGTTTGCCTCAGCAGATTGTCATAGCTGTTGATTTACAGCTTGACTTGTGTGAGACTCCAGCAGCCAAAGAAAACCCTGGTGGTCACTTGTTGCTCTATACTGCATCTGTTACCAAACATCAGGCCTCATTCTCAGCACAGTGTTTGAGTTTAGCACACACATACTAAATAGTTCTCGACAATCCTAAAGAAAAACACACCTTCTCTTCTTTACTCCAGCACAGACATGCACGCACACACACACACGCACCCGCGCAAACACACACACACACACACACACACACACACACACACACACACACGCAAACACACACACACACACACACACACACACACACACAAACACACACACACGCGCGCAAACACACACACATACACACACACACACACACACACACACACACACACACACAACCCTTTACCCTCCTGTTCACCCCTCATTCTCTTAACAAGAAAAGAAAAACACACATTCAGGTATCTCTGCTTGTTCTAAAGTCTCACTTTGTGTGATAAGTACAAGTCTTGTGTTAAGCAATGAAATTTCACACCTATCTGTAAGGTAAATATGCAGACTGGCTCAGGGAGAGAGAGAAGGACAGATAGAGAGAGAGAGGGAGAGAGGGAGAGAAGGACAGATAGAGAGAGGTGGGGGGGGGAGTGAATGTACAAGTAAACATACTGACACTGTGAACACAGCTGAGAGAGGGACAGATAGAGAGAGAGGGAGAGAAGGACAGATAGAGAGAGAAAGGGACAGATAGAGAGAGAGAGAGGGGGGGGGAAGGGAGGGAGAAGGAGTGAATGTACGGGTAAACACACTGACACTGTGAGCACAGCTGAGAGTGCTTAAGTCTCGCGCCTGCAACAGGCCCCGCATTGTTCCCCCAGACGCCCGTGGCTGTTTTCCTCATGATGATTAGAGCTCATTTCACTAAAACATGAGGCTCTCATACACACACACACACACACGCACACGCACACACACACACACACACACACACACACACACACACACACACACACACACACACACACACACACACACACACACACACACACACACACACACACACACACACACACACACACCAGCACTGAGAAACAGGGTCTACAGACTCACACTTTTAGTGTACTCTTACCCACCCACTCCATTCTCCACTCACACATTCACACCATCTCTCACACATCTCGCATTCACTCATTCACTAACTCACACATTCACATCGTTTCTCACTCACTCATTCACTCACTCACTCATTCACACCATCTCTCACTCACTCACACACTCGGACACTCACTCACTTGCACCTTCACACACTCACTCACTTGTACATTCACACACCATCTCTCATCTCACTCACTCACACCATCTCTCATCTCACTCACTCACACCATCTCTTACTCTCTCACTCACTCACTCTCTCTTTCACTCACACACTCACCCACTCACACACTCACTACCTCACTCACTTACACCATCTCTCACACATTCACACCATCTCTCATTCACTCACAACATCTCTCACACCATCTCTCACACACCATCTCTCACTCACTCACTCACTCACTCACTCACTCACACCATCTCTCACTCACTCACTCACTCACTCACTCACACCATCTCTCACTCACTCACTCACTCACTCACTCACACCATCTCTCACTCACTCACTCACTCACTCACACCATCTCTCACTCACTCACTCACTCACTCACTCACACATTTACACAAATTCTCACTCACTCACACCATCTCTCACTCACTCACTCACTCACTCACTTACTCACTCGCTCGCTACCTCTCTCTCCCTATTTCTCCCTCTTTTTACTTCTCTCTCCCTCCATCGCTTTTTTCCCTCTCTCCCTCTCTCTCTCTCCCTCTCTCTCCCTCCCTCTCTCTGGAAAGCTCCCACAGGATATGGTGAATCATGTCCCAGCACTCTTGGCATCATACGATTCATAAGGTTGCCTAGCAACATCTCTGCCTCTCGATCTGCCACTTGATTTAGGCAGATTATTTTACTGACAGGAGTTGGACACTGTTCCCTCCAAACGTCAAGCCCTGAACCAGTGATAGGCAACAGTGGGAAATATTGACAATAATTGCCAGCTGTTCCATTGCTACTGTGAGTTTCTGCAGACCAGTTCTCAAACAGCAGCGCAGTGACATGTAGACCAAGACCCTGATCTGAACCAGAGGCATCTTCATTTGCAGTCAGGCGCTTTGCCAGACGACTACACCCTCTTTCAGTGCTCACCAGACTCTTTCTTTTTGTCAATCACAGCAGACTTTTCATGATTGGGTTTACACTTCGTCTTCTGAAGTAAACTCTCACCACATGTATGGAATAATCACAAACGCAAACGAGAAATACCACACCAATTCTCGCAAAATGAACGACTTCTCAAAATCACATTTTGTACTAGCTGTATGACTTCACTAGGATTTGGAATGAAATACACACCCAGTTGGGTCACAAATATTCTCTTAGGTTTGGCCCAAATGTTTCAAAGATATGTGCATGTAAGCACAGCATGTGAAATCGCCATTAGGGTTGGACTCAATCCAGCCACCTATTTGGAATTTGGCCACGGTAACACAGTAGGCCCCTTATTTATAGGGCAAGGGGCACCGCGACTGGGCTTCACCCACCAGCGACTGGGCAGTGAGAATAGGTGGGGATAGCTATATTTGCTAGTTTCATTGACACAATGCAGGGCACAATCAAGCATCACTGGGTTGAGTAATTATTGGATGTGGCAATGAAGTCATTCTTTATCAGCCAATCACAATGATTCGACCACGCCTCATTAGGATTTATACACAGTTCAGTAATTGTTCTACAATAGAGCAAACAACGAGTCCGGCCGCGGACGGGAGCTGTTTACACCAGGAGGTTGTTGTGTGGGAGATCGGACCGACATGAAATCATTTAGAAGTTTCACAGAAACAAACAGATGCTTAAACAAATAAACAAATGTATACATGGAACTCCCACAACTCTGCATGAACACAACCCAGCACTGCGCTGACCCACCCATGTTTGCGTTTAGATTCTTGCTCATGTTATAAAAATAGCAAAATGATTTCCCCAAGTTACTAAATTAGCGTTAGGCCATGCTCAGCATGTGTCCAACCGCGTTGAAATTCTCAATGAAATTCTCAAGCTATGTCCTCATTTGCAATTGGTACTTGAGTATAGTCCTTTTAAAAATAATACCAGATAAAAGAACCAAAACAAAAAATGTGCACAGCTTTGTATATGAGTAGATTGTTTTGATTAGTTGTGTGTCACATTTCGGTGTAGAGTAAGTGTTGTAAACTGAAATAGAACAACAATACAATCACATATGTTGTCAGAAGTAATATTCATCATATCCATTTAAAACTTCTGATCCCCGCTGTAGATGTGGACCGGTCTGAAAGCCAGCACACTCACACTCAGCACACACAAACACACACACAGCGCCTCAGCACACACACACACACACACACACACACACAGACAGACAGACACACAGCGCCTCAGCACACACACACACACACACACACACACACACACACACACACACACAGCGCCTCAGCACACTCACACACAGCACCTCAGCACACACACACACAGCGTCTGAGCACACACACACAAACACACACACAAACACACACACAGCGCCTCAGCACACAGACACACACAGACACACAGCGCCTCAGCACACACACACACACACACACAAACACACACACACACACACACAGCGCCTCAGCACACTCACACACAGCACCTCAGCACACACACACACAGCGTCTGAGCACACACACACAAACACACACACAGCGCCTCAGCACACACACACACACACAGACACACAGCGCCTCAGCACACACACACACACACACAAACACACACACAAACACACACACAGCGCCTCAGCACACACACACACACACAGACACACAGCGCCTCAGCACACACACACACAGCACCTCAGCACACACACACACACACACACACAGAGTGCCTCAGCACACACACACACAGTGCCTCGGGGGTCACCAAATTGGATGATATCTACTAAAAGGAGCTTTTCAAAAGTTGCCTAAACAGACTAGTCACCATGGTGTTAATTCATTTCACAGACTCTTCAAAGAAAACAGACAGCCCTTCTTCACGTCATTATTGCCCTGATTGAAAAGATACACACTCACACAACTCTAAATGAACCTCTTCTCTTCTCCACAGATAAAGCCACTCTGAAGTGTGGACAATTTGGGACAATGGACAATTTGTGCTTTCCTTTTTTGGCTTCACAAAGACCACCGTAGATCAGGAGTATGCTCCGTGTCATTCCCTGAAATTGTTTCTCAAGAAGTATTTTTAATTTCTGTCCTTTCTGCCATGTGCTTTTTCATTAGTGAGAGGGCGTCTGGTAGGATGGTGTGGGGGTTAAAATAGAGACAGAGTTCCTGGGAAATGTAGGGTAGAGGGAGCTCAGGTGTTCATGGGTACCTGTGCTCACTCTCTGTTGTGTTGGCGCAGTGCCCATCTGGTGCCCACATGCCACCATCTGTCTCCCCTCCTCCTCTCCATCCTTCTCTTGTGTCCTATCTCTTTCTCTTTTTCTTATTCTTTTCTTTGGTACCTCGACCAGCTCTCCTTGTCTCCAGTCCTCCTCTGCCTCCTCCTCCTCCTCCTCAACAAATGTCAATACAAAAACAAGCAGACAGATGATCCCAGAGAGAAGACCACCCCCTTACACACACTCTCATACACTCACACACACACACACACACACACACACACACACACACACACACACACACACACACACACACACACACACACACACACACACACACACACATCTGACACTCCTCATGTCCCTGATCACCCTCAGCTCAACAGCAAACACATGCTCCAGCTAATCAGCTTAGCATTTAAGGATGACACTCTCTCTTTCTTTCTCTTTTTTTTCTCTCCCTTTCTCTCCCTCTCTCTCTCTCTGTGTGTCTGTGTCTCTCTCTCTCTCGCTCTCTCGCTCTGAGACATCAGCACCTCTGAGCAGGATTAATATCTAATTATGTCAGGTCACTCGTCCAGATGGACCCTCTCTCGTCCCTTAGTGCCCCCCTCATCACCTCTCCCGCTGGCCCTCTGACCCCCTGCTGCGTCGCCACGGTAACGTGCAGCCATCTTCCTCCTTTGGTGGGTGGGTGGGTGTGAGTGTGAGTGTGAGTGTATGTGTGTGAGGTGGGTTTGGGTGGTGGGGAAGGGAAGGGTGGGGGGGGGGGTTGCGGGGTTGAAAGAAGAAAAAACCATTTGAAGAGGAGGAGAGAGGAGGAGTGTCTGTAGTTGGTATTCCAGGCCCATCTCACGGCTGGTTAAGCTCCATGAATAGATAGCCCTGGCAGGGAGGGCAGTCATGGCCTTGCTCTCTCCCTCACACACACACACACACACACACACACACACACTGTCTGTCTCTGGTGGCAGACAGATGGTTCAAAACACAGAAAACATGCATTCATTTGAAGAACATCAATGGCCATAATGTGGTCTTTTTTCCTCTCATTAATGTCCCACAACATAATAGATGGGAATTAGGGGATAACGGTGTGAATGGAATACGTCTGTGAGAATTTACACGCTAACATGTTGCACCCCTGCTGCCTATGCCCCACACGCGCGTAAACACACACACATGCGCGCACACACACACACACACACACACACACATACACACTCACAAACACACACACACACACACACACACACACACACATACACACTCACAAACACACACACACACACACTCACAGACACACACACATGCACACTTACACACACACTTACAGACACGCGCACACAAATGCACGCACACACACACACACACTCACACTCACTCACAGACATACACACACACACACACAACATGTGCACACACACACTCACACACGCACAAACACGCACAAACACGCACAAACACGCACACACACACATACACACACATTCACAGACACACACACTCGCGCACATACACACACACACTCACAGACAGGCACACACACATGCGCGAACACACACTGACTCATTCACTGACACACACACTCACACACAGCATGCGCATCCGCACACACACACACACACACACATGTGCGCGCATACACACACACATTCACAAACACGTTTGCATAAGGAAAATTGTGTTTAGAGATGCATTTGCAAATTATGTAAGTGCGAGTGTGTGTGTGTGTGTGTGTGTGTGTGTGTGTGTGTGTGTGTGTGTGTGTGTGTGTGTGTGTGTGTGTGTGTGTGTGTGTGTGTGTGTGGTGAGGTGGTTTCCCTGGGGGCGGCATAGTTAAATTAAAATTAGAAAAGTACCACAATTTGACACGGAGAACGTTCCTCAGGCCAAGCCTTACATACATAGAACCCAGAGAGAGTCAGCTGAGGTCCACATAATGTGTCTCCTAGCAACACTGCATGGGGACAAACTTGGTAAACAGGGGATAGGGATCAGTTTATGACCGACCTCAAGGTACTAACACACACTCTCACACACACACACACACGCACGCACACACACAGGACCATCACTCAAGTCCAACTTCCTCAAGTCCAAATTACTGAAATATTATTGCATTAACATTTATTCCAATAGACAAAAAACACTGAAGAAAAGAATTGTGGGTGAGAGATTATATTTCAGTTAGGATTAGGCTTTTAGTTTGAGGGGAAGGGGGGGGGTTTACTTCATAAAGTTAAGATAGAAGTTAAAGGTATGGACATAGAAATAGAGTTAAAGATATGGACATTCAATATTCAAAAGTTTGGGGTTTTTTTTGTGGGGGGGGGGGGGGGGGGCAGTTTCTCCCACTAAACAGAATGAATCTGTTTGTCTGTCTGTGTGTGTGTGTGTGTGTGTAGCTGGGAGGCAGGTAACTGTAGCAGAGTGGAAAGCTCTCGCTGCTGCCTCCTCGGTAAACAGCTCCTGAGCTGCCTGGTCAAGCCCTGGATGCTATCCCAGAGTTCACACTGGAGGGACCGCCACACACAGATGGGCCGCTTTGGCTGCAATGTGTGTGTGTGTGTGTGTGTGTGTGTGTGTGTGTGTGTGTGTGTGTGTGTGTGTGTGTGTGTGTGCGTGTGTGTGTGTGTGTGTGTGTGTGTGTATGTGTGTGTGTGTGTGTGTGTGTACTGTTTGAGTAAAATGGAGGGGAGATATCTTTCATCTGCTACATTGCCAATCACGCCATCGCAACAAGAACCAAGGACCAGAACTTGAGCTGACAAGTGAAGCCCGCACGCCTGCGCTGAGCTCTGAAGATTGCCGTCAGTCTGCAGATTAGATTTATCGCTGGCGTTTTCAATCAGAGCAGCTTTGTGAGGCGTTCGCTGCCTTCCTGGAAGCAAAAGCTGAAGACTTAAGAGCGGGAGGCTTGGGAATCCAGAGGGCCTCACGGACAAATAGAGCTATCGCTGAAGCGCTGAAGTCGACTGTCTTTTTCCTCTGCGCGCTATGTCTGACACTTTCAGATCAATCAATGCACATCTTTACACTGGTGTGTGTGTGTGTGTGTTTCTGTTGAGATGTTGCTTCATGCCAGCATTCTGGAATACCCATGCAGGACAGACACACACACACACACACACACACACACACAAACAAGAAATCCAAAAACAAATAACAACCAACAGAAGTCTGGAGAGAGTCAGCAAACAGTCATTATGGTTTGGATTTTCTCTTGCTTTGCGCCACATAAGTTTCCAAATGTCAAAGCACTGTGCTCTTGGGGACTGGAAAAAAAGGAGAGAGAGAAATAGAGAGAGAGAGGTAAAGAGAGAAAGTGAGAAAGAAAGAAAGAAAACGAATACTGATTTCCAAGCCAGTCGGCATTATATGCAGGCGTCTTGGTCATCCATGCCAAGGTTAAAATTTCCAATGCTAATATGAACTTTGCATAAGTGCTTATAATGGCATCATCCCTTCAGTCTGGTTATTGTTTTTCAACTCAAGTAAAAAGCAAAGCTCTGAAAATTCCTGGGCAAATATAAACTTTGCTTAAGTACTTATATGGCTGCACCCCCGTCCGCCTCCCGCCCCAACACACACACAGTCGCACACACACACACACACACACACACACAAACAAACACACACACACACACATATGCAGGCCAAAGGCACAAAGCCTGTGGAGAATACAAAGCGGCTCTGCTAAGCCAGTCCCCACCTACAGACAAAAGAGTGAGCCCCCTCAAAGCAGCCCAGTCCCTTTAGCTAACAGCGACGCAGGAGCCTTTAAACGTGACAGTGTTTGAGGACGCTTTGCTACACAAAACAACAGCGCTCAATCTGCCTCGTGATCTATCCTCTCTTTCCCTCTCCCTGTCTCTCTATCTCACATTTTTTCTCTCTGTTTTCATCTTTCACCGTTTGCTCTGCCGATGCAAGCGTTTGAATTTGACAAGATGAACTCCCTTTTGAGTGTTCTATCTTTTTTTTTAAGCTTCTCTGGTTAATCTGGCAGGGTGTTTTGTTTGATGTTGTTGCTGTTGTTTTATTTTTCACACATGAGGTAATTATTTGATATGACTTTATGATGAAAACAAATAACAAATGTCAGGTGAACTGATTGATTTCATTTGTCTGGGATAATTGTAAATGTAATTAAATCATGGGAGGAAAAAATACAAAAGGTTTCTTAGGTGAATAAAAATTCATAATCACACAGATAGAAATGCACATCATACAGTACACAAATGCACACATGTGTGTGTGCATGCAACCACACACACACTAATACGTACACAAACATATACCAACACACACACACACACACACACACACACACACACACACACACACACACACACACACACACACACACACACACACACACACACACACACACACACACACACACTCTTTTCTCCAAGCCTGCACACTGCTTGAACATGGGTAATTGCTATTCGAAAGATTTACCAGTTAATGGCAGGCCTGGGCTTTTGTGTGTGGTGACCAGTGTGAAGTGTTATCGTTAGTAATGTGATTAACACCTCCATCCCAGCATCTCCCTCCCTCTTTCACCCTTTACCCTCACAAGTGGCCCAGCCTCTCTGCTCCCCATGCCAGCTCCTGTGTATCAGGGTCAGTAATGGCTCCCCCCTCACAGGAGGGGGAACTATGGGAAAGGTTGTTACACGGCGTATAGAAGCGTGAAATGTGGTACATATGTGCCAGGGGGGATCCTTAGACATCCTACATGGGGGCAAAAAAACCATCTCAAATAGGAAGTGAGTTTGTTTCGAAATGGCTGTACAATTGCCGGCTGATTGAAAAGCATTATATTTGGTGTACATGTCCATGTAGTGACCATGGAACAGAGGCTGCACAAAATATCTTAAACAGGAGGTGAATTATTAAAGAAATTCAAAACATTGGTGGTTGGGAGCACCAAATGATTAAGACAAGGACTAGATCTCTAAAATATTTGTCATATCTTCTATATATTTCTATACTATCATTTACTGGAAGAGACGCAGACAGGTACCAAATTAATCATTGATCATATTATATGTAGGATTGAGATACACACACACACATATAATCATATATGCACCACACACACACACACATTCCTTCTCACACATTCCCTCAGTCTAGTCACATTATATTCCTTCAGAATACTCTTTTAATCTTTGTGATACACAGTGATAATAACCAAAGGTCATATCTCCAGTTTGCAGTAATGAGATCAAAAAGGAACTCTGACAAACCAACACTACCCCCCCCCCCCCCCCTCCCCCCTGTGGTGTGGATGAATCAACTAATTTGGCACAACCTGTTGGTCAGATAAGTCTTTTAACCAGCCCTCTCTCTCTCATGTAACCACGGTCAGTCTAATGCTGATGCATTAACAAGCAATCTGACCTGTTCCAAGCTTTGCCTTTACACTCAACACATCTCCATTGTTCATGTGGATGAAAATGGCGGTCGTAGCATATCGGGCATCACGTGTCACATTCTTTGAGGTGTACAGTGTAACGTCAGGGCATCGCCACCTCCCCTCCCCATCTCCTCTCCTCCGCGTCTCCTCCCCTCCCCGTCTATTCTGCTCTGCTCTCCTCTGCTCTGCTCCCCTCTGCGCTCCCTGGGCAGAGATGGTAATTACCTTGTTAATATATTAGTGCTGAGCATCGATTACCTGGCTAATCCTATCAGAGCCTGCCCATTGATCCCTCATTGAGCGTGCCAACAATACGCACTTTCAGCGCGCCACCGTTCAATAGTGCTCTCACAATGGGCTCACTCGCAGCTAATTGGCTAAAATAAGCCAAACATTTTGCTTTCTCGTACCGCTCCCCCGATCAATGGGGAGTGTGGCCGCTGAATTCAGATGACTTTCTTAACAACTAAGCAGTTTTTTCGCTTCTCTCTCTCTCTCTCTCTCTCTCTCTCTCTCTCTCTCT
>NC_045162.1:16332123-16337123 GCF_900700415.2 Clupea harengus | reverse complement strand
TTCATTTCTTCTAAACGGCACATAATCTTGTCTCAATTCTCCATTTGTACAACACTTTCTGTGAATCTAACAAACACATACCCACACACACACACACACACACGCACACACCTGTCATTCTTTGCGACATGAGGTGGTAAACCTCAAACGGCATCAGTGTACTGGAGGCTGTCTGATGTGAGTCCTGTCTGTTACCCTAACACCCACAAACACACACACACACACACACACACACACACACACACTACACACACACACATACACTACACGCACACACATACACTACACACACAAACACACACACATACACACACACACACATACACACACACACTGTAAACCCACTAGAGGTACAGCTCTCTCATAGCTCTGTGAGTCTCTTTGAAGGTACACAAAGGAAGGCTGTGGCTCAGGGATAAGTCCCTTCATCCCCTCCGTGCTCCCCCCACACACCCCCATGGCCCCCCACACCCCCTCTGCCCACCCAGGTGGCCACCAGACACTAAGAGCCACCCAGCAGGGCCCCCACAAAGCCCCACTCCACTTACGCCTCTCCCAACACGCAATGCGCCGGACCCCAAACTTGTGGGAGTGTGTGTGTGTGTGTACGTGTCTGTCTGTGTGTGTGTGTGACTCTGTGTGTTTGTGTGACTGTATGTGTGTGTGTGTGTGAGTGTGTGTGTGTGATTATTTTTCAAAATGAAAAAAGAAATATCCCCTTTAATGTCTCTGTTTTGTTCTCCTAACACCTTCCCGGCCCCTCCTCCACAAAATGAGCTGAGAAAAGTGGAGAGTGTGAGAGTCTGTCTGTCCCAGGGCCGATCACTCCATCAGATCTGACCTGATTTGACTGGAGAGGCAGAGACCCCCACTGAGAGCTGAAATAGGGTGTACGATGGAAACACAACGAAAGAGAGGGGGGGGGGGGGGGGGTGTACACATAGAAATGGGATAAAATGAAGCAGACACAGAGTTAAAGAAATTAAGGGGAGAAAGAGGTAGAGAGTGAAAGAGAGAGGGAGAGAGGGTACGAAAGAGAGAGGGAGAGAATATGAAAGAGGAACATGCAGTGATGTACCTGGTGATTTTTGGAGCCGGTTCAGGGGGGAATTTAGGACGTGGCGAAATGTTTCCCCAGTGGAGGGCGGGAATCTGATGACAAAATGCCCCTGACAGGTTTACTGTGATTTGGGAGCGTCCCAGCGCCCGACTTCAGACGCCCCGGCGGAGGGGAGCCCGTGCAGCTGTTATTTGGGCCTCCATTAACGACCCTCTCACGGCCTCAACAGGAGATCCGATACACACACCACGGGAGAACGTAAATAAGAGAGTTTATTGAGGACTCTGATTTTAATATCTCTGGCTCAGGTCCATACTCACACACAGATACACACACAAACACACACACACATGCAGCTACGCACACACACACACACACACACACACTCACACACACAGACACGCAGTTCCACATATACACAGGTACAGACATAAACACATACACATGTAAATACACAGGTACAGACACAAATCCCCCCCCCCCCCACATGCACTCACACAGAGACACATGTATGCATCATGTCCACTCAACCATGCCCACCTCAATAGCATGAGAAACAACAGGGCTTTGAAAACAGGTGAAGAGCAAACAGGGTTGCTCGATTATGACCCCCGATCATGTTAGGAATTGAGAGGTGGGTGGGGGGGGGGGGGGGGGGGGTGGGTTGGTGTGGCTGGAGGTTATCAGTGGCAGATGAGAAGGGTGCCTTTATCGGATGGCAGCACAGTTAAACCCCGGAATGCTGATGTGGTCAGCTGAGCTTAAGGTGGCCCTTGTAGCAGGAGACTGTAGCAATAAAAAATAGCATGCAAAAACTCACACATACTCACACACAAACACAGACCTATAAGCACACACACACACACACACACACAAACAAACACACACACACACACACACACACACACACACACACAGACAAACACACGCACACACACACACACCTCGGACGTCACCCGATCTGCCATATTTCTCTCGACACCCTGCCACTGGCGGTGTGGTCAGTGTGACACAATGTGGCGTGGCACGGCGAGACTGTGTGAAAACAAGCATGCGGAGAAACAGCCAGCATCTACACGGGCATCCCCGTCCAGCACGCACAGGATGTGTCCTCACCCTCTATCGTTACAGCGCCCTAATTAGCTGCAATGTACCTCACCCACTATCATTACAGCGCACTAATTGGCTGCAGTGTACCAAGAACAAATGTGCGATGAGTGTGAGAGAGGAAGAGACATGCAGAGATAGATAGAGAGGGAGGGAGAGAGAGAGAGAGAGAGGGAGGAAGAGATGAGGGAACAAATAGAGGAGAAGAAGATATAGCTATTCCTGTTCTATTTACTCACACTGGCTCACCCCAATCAATCAGACATGCGAGAAGCCTGTCCGGGGGTTGTGTGTGTGTGTCTGTGTGTGTGTGTGTGTGTGTGTGTGTGTGTGTGTGTGTGTGTGTGGGTGTGGGTGTGTGTGTGTGGGTGTGTGTGTGTGTGTGTGTGTGTGTGTGTGTGTGTGTGTGTGTGTGTGTGTGGGTGGGTGGGTGTGTGTGGGGGGTGTGGGTGTGGGTGTGGGTGTGGGTGTGGGTGTGGGTGTGGGTGTGTGTGTGTGTGTGTGTGTGTGTGTGTGTGTGTGTGTGTTTGTGTGTTGGCGGCGAGCGGGGAGGTGCTGACAGGAATACGATGTTCAGCCAGGGTGGAGAAGCGATCAATGCCCTGAGAATTGGAGAAGCTGAGAGGGCAGAGGGAGCTCTGCGTTAGAGTGTATGTTTGTGTGAGTGTGTGTGTGTGTGTGTGTGTGCGTATGCATGTATATGTATGTCTGTACGTGTGTGTGTGTGTGTGAGTGCATGTGAGTGTATGTGAGTGTGTTTGTTTGTGTGTGTGTGAGTGTATGTGAGTGAATGTGAAAATGTGTGTGTGTGTGTGTGTGTGTATGTGTGTTTGTGTGAGCGAGTGTGTGTGTAGGTGATTGGGGGCACAGGAGGTGGTAGCTGGGGGTCAGGGTGGGCTCCGGTCTGATGTCTCTATCCTTCCTTTGAAGAGGAGAGCTACGCAACACGCTCAAACTTAATCACTTCGTGGAGGAGTCGGTCATTTCTAACATCATCACTTTGATCAATCTGCACCAGCTCTCTGTTTCAGTGACGTTGTTTTGGTAAACATAAAATGAATAAATCCTAAATTAATTGAACTGACATAGTGAGTGATAGAGACAGAGAAAGTGAGTGAGTGAGTGAGGATTTGTACGTTTGAGTGATTGAACATGTGTGTGTGTCGGTCGGACGGCATTTGTAGTTGACGCTGTGGTCTTCATATCAGTGTGTGACACTGAGTAGAGGTGTGGGTGGCACTAGGAGGGATTGGGTGATTGATCACCAGCAGGGCACAGGGGGAAGTAGGGCGCTGCCATCGTCACCCTAAAGATATACTGCCCACCCAGCCCACCCAGCCAAGCCCAGACCAGCCCAGACTCACAGGCTAATTTCAGCACAGCCGGAGCTGTCTCTGACTGCATATTATTCAGATGTGAGAGCATCCAAGCATCAGGCCCCACACACATATGCACGCACACACACACACACACGTGCACACACACGCACACACACCCACACAGGCGTGCACACACATACACACGCGCACACAAACACGCATGCACATACACACGTGCGCACACACACACACACACACACAGTTCTCACACATCCGTGTCTCCATCACTGTGCCTGACAGCATTTGCTCATGATCAGAATCACAAAATGCAACAGCATTTCTTGAAAATAGAATAGGTTCGTAGTTTTTTCACAACCATGTCGTCAGTAGACCTGCTACAGTAGTAGCAGTAGTAGCAGTAGAAGCTGTAGCATTGCTAAGAGCTACTGTGAGACTGATCGTCAGACATGAAGTTGGGAAAGCCTGTGGAAAGGCCTCTGATGTACCGTATGCAGGAAAGTGCAACAACACCCGCTGACAGTTGAGAATAGCAAGGAGAAATATTCCTTCAATATATTTTGAAAAATGATTTCCAGGATGGATTCTGGAGTGGAGGGAGATGGAAAGCAACTTTAAGGACCCTTCAGCAGTCAGACGTCTGAAACCCTGAAGGCTGAGGGGCTGTCTCTCGCCAGATGTTTCTGTGTGTGGTGTCTATTCGCCGTGTTCTTCAAGAGAGTCTACAGACACACACTCACACTGACAGACACAGACACAGACACACAGAAACACCCAAGGCATGTACAAACACACACAAACACATACACACACATAGACAAACACAGACACACACAGAGACACACACACACAAACTGTTCTATTTGCATTAGCACCATAAATCCTAAACACACCAAACAGACACAAAAACCATTAACAGAAAATGACAAGAAGCCCAAAACTCCATAAACACTGGAAGAGAAGTATTAACACTTAAAAACATGCCACAGTTGGGAGGTATGTGTGTATCTGTGTGCGTGCGTGCGTGCCTAGGTTTACGACTTTGCAACTGTGTATCTATGCCTGGGGTAAGTGTATAGGGGTCCATACCAGTGTTAATGTATTTTGTATCAGGATTGGGTAATGTATATGTGTGTGAGAACCTGATCGCATGTGAGCATGTGTGTGTGCATATTATCTGTGTGTGACGGAAAAGGAGTGAGTGAGTTTCTGTAGGTAAAAAAGTGTTTGTGTGTGTGTGTGTGTGTACGATCGCGTGTTTCCGTGTGTGAAGATATTACCCCACTTGATACTCTGTTGTTGTCGTGTCAGTTGCCTCCGCAATGCAGACATGCTGTCTGGAGCAAACCACGCCAGTTCCGGGGGGGGGGGCGAAAGGGGTCAGTTCCCCCTGCTGACCTTTTTAGCGCCTCCCGACCCACTGCACAAGCATCCGGACAAAAGTCTCTTTTTTAGAAAGCCCACGTGTTTGCTTGCCCCTGACTGACAGGAGGAAA
>NC_045162.1:16274623-16327123 GCF_900700415.2 Clupea harengus | reverse complement strand
GAGGCAAACAACATTCTGCAATGATTCAGAACTCCGAATTGATTTTACATGCAACCCAAATGTACCTGTGAAAAATAAAGTGGTCGTTCCAACAGACAGCTCACAGATTCAAGAATACTTGAAATGTGACCTATCAACCTATTGACCTATTTTTTTTTTATTTGTCCATGTTTTGTGGACCATGTTTTGTGGACCATCTACTATTCTGTCATTGATAAAGACTCGTGCTGCGGCCATCGCTGGTGCTGTGCTATGACGGCCTACTCTACCACCTCAGCTATGTGTCCGCCTCAGGAGAGGGATGCCAGCAGACACACAAACCACCTAACGCCCCCTGAAGAGAAAGATCAGAGTCCCCGCCAAAGAGCCCTTCTCACCCTGGGTCTCTCAGAGCAGCCACTGCAGCTGAGCAAGGGCCCTAACCTTAATAGACTGGTGGGGGTGTGTGTGTGCGTGTGTGTGTGTGTGTGTGGGGGGGGGGGCAATCAAGAATCTGCCCCTTCAGATGTCAACATGCTGCCTACAAAGAGGAGGTTGTGAAGCTGGCGGACTAATGCCCAGAGATCTCACCACGGCTAATCTCCTCACACAATCACAGAACAGAGAAGAGGAGAGGAGAGAGGAGGGGAGGAGAGGAGAGGAGAGGGGATGGAGGGGAGATGAAGGGACAGAGGAGAGGGAGAGGGAGAGAGAGGGAGAGAAAGAATAAAGACCCCGGGCTTTCAACAAGCAGTACCAAATGGTGTGTGCAATTAATCTGAGCTACTCCAACACAAAAAGGCAATTTGTATGTTAAAGAATGGGACTAGTGAGGCACGGCTACTGGAGGGGGGGTTGGGGTGGGGTGGGATGGGGGGCGCATGAGGGACGACCCCCAGGTACTCTCCACACCAATCTGTTGCCTGCTTAACTGCACAGCCTTAATAGGGCGCCATGTGCCGGGCACTTGGTAAGGAGGTTGCCGTCTCCGAGGGGTACAGATCACACAGAAACACAGAAACACACACACACACACACACACACACACACACACATACGCATGCACATGCACACTCACAAACACAGAAACACACTGAAGGGGACATGGCCATACTCACAGACAACGCAATCTGTTGATACACACACACACAGAAAAGGAAATATCCACACTCCCACACACACACACACACACACACACACACACACACACAGACAAACAGGCCCAGACGGTCAGTCCCAGAGACACAGACAGGCCCATAGAGCCAAAGCCAGTGAAGAGCCTCTCTCTTTTGTTGTCCATTATCTTCTTAAACATGCAGAGCTCCCCTCCACTGCCAACTCACAGACTGCTCTGGTGGTCCGCCACGCCACAGCACAGCACAGATGGTCACGGGGAGCCCGGCCACCTCCTGTCACCTTACACACACACACACACACACACACACACACACACACACACACACACACACACACACACACACACAGGCATGCATGCACACACATGCTCATGCACACGCACACGGCATGCACATGAAGATATGCATAAACAAACACACACACACAGACATATGTGAATATTAACACATTCAGAAAAACCATGGCAACTCACAAACACCTCTATGAACAAAAATATGTGTCATGTTTTGACCGACAGTCGATACACACACACACACACACACAAACACACACACATAGCCAAATGTACACATAATATGCATCAATTTGCATGTGCATCAATAAACATTTAAAATGTTCTACTGTTTCCACAAAAGCACTTTGCTCTTCTCACATTGACAGTGTTTTTCTTTTTTCAGTGTCTTTATCTTTTGTTCTGATTTTTTTTGAATGATGAGAAATGCTTTGGCAAAATTCAGAGTGGGTTTTTGCCAATAGAAACTCATTTGAATTAGAATTTCCTGCTTTCCTCTCTTTTCTCATTGGCAGTGTGATGCTGTTTCACTCCCTCACTCTCCACGATACAACCCCCCCCCCCCCCCCCCCCCCACACACACACCCCCCGCCCCATGGTCCGCCGACCTATCTGTCCGCGAGAAGCGGCCCTTCAGACGACACCCGTTCACCGGCGCTGCTTGCTCTGATTGTGGCCACTGATGAGTTTTTGAAAATGTATTAGCGGCCGTAATTACTCTCGGGCCAGATATGCTGCTGCACTTCCCTCCTAATTACGCCGCCGCGAGGAGAAGACCGGCACAATTAACGGCGCTAAGGAGTTTTCCGGTGTGCAGCCGAACGCTCTCCGCGTCTGCCATACACACAGAATTATCTCCCCCCAAACTTGCCACAGCCAGGTTTAATTCGCTCTGGGAATGGGTTGACCTGGTGACGATTTCCTGTTTTTCTGCTTCTGTTTTTTTTGGTGTGACTGCTCAATCACACAGCATTGCTCTGCTAGCAGCTTAACCATTAACAACATTACATTAGCACCTACATGAATGTTTACAGCTCACATACACTTAACATTTCAACCGACTTGTTGGATGCTCATGTGCTGTGCATTTTTTTAAATAAAAGAAGAAACCCCCAACACTGTGGATTATTTACAGCTGACATTCCAGCTGATGTTCTGCTTGTGTGTGTTCAAAGTGACAAGCCACCGATCCAAAAAAGGTGCTCAAAGCAGAAAGGAATGCTGCGTGGATCCCAAGCACAATGCAAGCTGAAAGTCCCAATAGCACATCGCTAATCAATACACAAAATAAAATCAGCTCAGCCACAGGCCAGGCAGCCATATACCATATCAGCTCAGCGCAGGACAGCAGCTTTTCAGAAAAGAGGCCAGTCTGAAGCGAAGTACTAATAGTGTCATAGACAAAATGTTTTAATAGCTATTCGATAAGCTGTGATATCAGTTCCACCTTCTTCAGCATGTGGAGTCCACATCAGCACACAGAGACAGGCTACACCAGCAAAGTAATCAGGCTGGTAGATTACACTGACTGTAGGTCAGCACACAGTGACAGGCTACACCAGCAAAGTAATCAGCTGGTAGTTTACACTGCCTGTAGGTCTGCTGTTAGCTTCTGGTTGGCTTAGACTACTTATTTACACATTTTTAACATGGCCTCCCCGTGACATTAAATGGACAAGGATCAGGTATTCTCAACATTTAAATTTCCCTTCTCTTAAATGAACATGGGCGTGTATGGGGAGCTTTCTCGCATAGGCCTAGATTGAATTTACTGAACTATGCTTAAGATTATGTTCTGCCTTTTTAATGGTCGTGGATATGAACAAAGATCACTTTGTAAAAATACTCTTTATAACACACCACATAATAACAAACTTGTACCATTCCCCTATTTGTCAAACCAGTGTCGAAACGCCTGACAAATAAGGTAAACGTAGAATTATTGTCTTTCTTATTATCTCATCCCCAACTAAAATGAACCCCAGTAAATCCGTAACAGAGAATTTCATACACCATCCTTTCTCTTCCATTGAAATGGGTTCAATGGTTTTGAGAGTGATGGGTGATGGGTTGAGAGTAAATTGAACAATTGAACCATATTTCATGTATTAGAAAGACTTCATTGTCAGACAACAGACAACAGCTTTTGCTTTTCATACATACATACATATTCTCAACACAGGCCACACCACAAACCTTCGGACTCACTCTCAAAGACGTGTGTTTATTTACTTTCTCAGTGTATTAATGGATAAATCTGCTACGTCCAATAAAATGTTCTGATTTTAAAACTATTTGTCCGTCCCTTCATTTGCACTCATTGTACCAGCACACTTAATCACACTGACTGTGAGGATGTCAAGGTAATCTATGTCTCATTGACATTCTTTACACTTAAAGCATGGAGGATGGGTACGATTTGTCACACTTTAGTCTTTTACAGTAACACTCACAACACTTATACCTTCAACTTAATAAATAGATAGACGATAAGATTTTTGCCCTTCATCTTGGTAAGTTATGTATCTTATTCCACACAACAAATGAAGACTATCAAATCATTTTGAATACTGTTTGACTGTGTGCTCATGTGTTCCAGATTATATAATTATAATGATCAGCATTAGGGCTGTGTAATCTGCCATTTGCTGGGCGAGGGTTAGCGATCCTCTGCTGCTCATGAGTAATCACACTTTGCATTTTCTCACGGAAATGTCTCTTTAGTTTTCTTTTGGATTTTTTTCCTCCATATTTGTAGTTTTTGAGAAAGACCAGAGTTGGTGATAACAGGGAAGGGAAAAGCACAGAGTGTGTGTGTGTGTGTGTGTTATGAATGTGTTGGTGTGTGTGTGTGTTTTATGAATGAGTGTGTGTGTGTGTGTGTGTGTGTGTGTGTGTGTGTGTGTGTGTGTATGTGTGTATGTGTATGTGTTTGTGTGTGTGTGTGTGTGTGTGTGTGTGTGTGTGTGTGTGTGTGTGTGTGTGTGTGTGTGTGTGTGTGTGCATCCTATCATCAGCTCTGACAGCTGAACACACGCCTACTCAGTTGCCCTCTTACACTGCTGCCAGTCACTGTCAGATCAGCTCTGATGTTCACCTGTACTCTAATGACAATGGCTGCGACTGTCAAAACAGACAGATGGGCTCGCTGGGGTAAACCTCTGTGGAGAGACAAAGCTCTGTGGGTTCTGATGGCGATAGGAGACCAACGCTCACTCCCTCTAGCTCTAGTTTCTTCCTCAAACAAGTTGACAAACACACACTACAGTCACCCTGTCACAACCAACCTGTCACTTACGTCCGTCTCTCTTCAACCAGACGGTAGAACTCCATGCCAGCTATAAGGTCTCATCACGATTGGCACTGCCCACTCTGGCTGTCCGTGGGTACTGTCCCAGAACACCAGGGGCCGATGGGCCTCGTAAAAGAGAGAGAACAGAAAAAGGAAAGAGAGAGGTAGAGAGAAGTAGAGAGAGAGAAAGGGTGAGATAGAGAGAGAGGGGGGAATAAAGAGAAGTAGAGCGAGAGGGAGAGAGAGAGAGAGAAGTAGAGGGAAAGAGAGAGGGAGAAAGAGAAGTAGAGAGAGAGCTAGAGAGAAATAGGAAGGGAAAGAGAAAAGTAGAGAGGGAAAGAGAGGGAGAGAAAAGTAGAGTGGGAAAGGGAGAGAAGGTGAGAGGGAAAGAGAGAGGGAGAGAGAAAGAGAAAGCTTCCCTACCACTGCCTGCCCTCAGACGGGTGCTTTGATGTGGGGAAGACCAGATAAGACGACAGGGCCAAGAGAAATAAAACACACAGCCCCAGAGAGGGAGAGCTGACAGGAAGAGAAAGAGAGAGAGAGGGAGGAAGGGAGAGAAAGAGAAAAAGAGAAAGAGAGAGAGAGAGAGGGAGAGGGAGAAAGAGAGAGAAAGAGAAAGAGAAAGAGAGAGAGGGAGAATGAGAGGGAGAGGGAGGAAGAGAGAGAAAGAGAAAGAGAGAGGTGTTCCGTTTCAGGATCCACTGGGTTTAGTAAGGAAAGGTTGTGAAAATAACACCCTGCCACAAGCTGTGCAGAAATCGTGCGTGAAATTGTGAACAGAGGGATTAATGGTAGTGTAAAAAGAGCATTAGGGTGGCGCGCTCACACACAGACACACACACACACACACACACACACACTCACACCCACTCACACCCACTGCATGGAGGAATGCTTCAGGCAAGACAACAGAGACACAAGTGGGACCTTTTGTGTGTTTGTGTACAAGTGTATAGGTTTGTGAGAGTGCAGGCCTGCTTGTGGACATGACACGCTGTGTATGCAGATGTGTGTGCGTGTGCGTGTGTGTGTGTGTGTGTCTGAGTGTGTGTGAGGTTTAAAGGTTTGATCAATTTCCTGATGAAAGTGAAATAAGATGATTAAATGATTAAATGGACGCGCCACTCTATCGTGCGTGTGTTTGTGCTGGCAGGTGTATCTTCCCTCTTCCAGAGAGTTTCTCCTCCACTATCCTGTTTGCTGTGGCATTTTGTGACATTTGAGCATATGGGTATGATTTCACTCACAAGGCAGGAAGTGTGTGTGTCTGTGGGGGGCTGGGGTTGGGGATGAGGGAGGGGAGGAATATTAATCCTTCAGGATGGGACAGAATAGAGATAATCCCAAAAACTAATAGTAAATCTGCGCTCTGGTGGTCTGCCATTGATCGTGACGGACACACAGACCCCCTTTCTCTACTCTCAGGCTGAGGAACAGGTGTGTGTGGGCTCAGGCTGGGTCGTGTCGCATCACAGGACACACACACACACACACATACACACACACACACACACACACACATCTGGGAGAGACATCTGTGTGTGCCGGTCAGGTGTGTGGAGGAGTACAGACAATAGCACACTTCCTCTGTGATGTGGCTGCTGATGTGCCTCCTGCGGAATGTGTGTGTGTGTGTGAGTGTGTGAGTGTGTGTGTGTGTGTGTCTGTGTGTGTGTGTGTCTGTGTGTGTGTGTGTGTGTGTGTGTGTGTGTGTGTGTGTGTGTGTGTGTGTGTGTGTGTGTGTGAGTGTGTGTGTGTGTGTCTGTGTGTGTGTGTGTGTGTGTGTGTGTGTGTGTGTGTGTGTGTGTGTGTGTGTGTGTGTGTGTGTGTGTGTGTGTGTGTGTGTGTGGTGGAGGCAGTGGTCTGGGGGAAGTGTGTTTGGTGGAGGGATTTCTGTGGTGGCGTATGGTAAAAGTATTTGTTGTGTGTGTGTGTGTGTGTGTGTGTGTGTGTGTGTGTGTGTGTGTGTGTGTGTGTAAGGATTTCTGTGGGACGTGTGGTAAATGTGTTGGTTGTATGTGACAGCTGCTGCTTTGAGTGTTTGGTGTGCATGTGTGTGGGTGTGTGTGTGTGTGTGTGTGTGTGTGTGTGTGTGTGTGTGTGTGTGTGTGTGTGTGTGTGTGTGTGTGTGTGTGTGTGCGTGCGCGTGTGTGTTGTACTCTGTGAGCTATAGGTGAATATCATAGTTAGTAAATGTATGTTTGTGTGTGTATGACATGCAAATATAGTGTGAATATACTGTTCAGTGAGTGTGTGTGTATGTGTATGTTTATGTGTACGAGTGCATGTCTGCGTATGTGTGTGTGTGTGTGTGTGTGTGTGTATGTGTGTGTGTTCTCTCTGAGTGAGTGTGAATATACTGTTCAGTGCGTGTGTGTGAGGGTGGTAGGGCCAGTGGTGTGTGTGTGTGTTAGGGTGGTAGGGGCAGTGGTGTGTGTGTGTGTGTGTGTGTGTGTTCTCTCTGAGTGAGTGTGAATATACTGTTCAGTGAGTGTGTGAGAGGGTGGTAGGGGCAGTGGTGTGTGTGTGTGTGTGTGTGTGTGTGTGTGTGTGTGTGTGTGTGTGTATGTTCTCTCTGAGTGAGTGTGAATATACTGTTCAGTGAGTGTGTGTGAGGGTGGTAGGGGCAGTGGTGTGTGTGTGTGTTAGGGTGGTAGGGGCAGTGGTGTGTGTGTGTGTGTGTGTGTGTGTTCTCTCTGAGTGAGTGTGAATATACTGTTCAGTGAGTGTGTGTGAGGGTGGTAGGGGCAGTGGTGTGTGTGTGTATGTGTGTGTGTGTTCTCTCTGAGTGAGTGTGAATATACTGTTCAGTGAGTGTGGCACACAATATGAGCATGTCACTGCTTTGGGCACACTCTCCGTGGCAACAGCGGGGGGTTCACCTGTCTGTGTCCAGTCCCGAATGAGGCGTGGGGGGCTCGCGTTTCTGCTGGGGGCACGCTCCACATGACCCCATTACCCCCCCTCCCTCTCTCCCTCCCTCCCTCCCTCCCTCCCTCTGGCAGTAAACAGCACAGGATTAGCCAATCTGCCTTTGCGCCTTCTTATCTTTCTTTCGAGGTGACAGCATGAAAACCACCACCTTCTGTCTCTCTCACACACACTCAAACACACAGAACCCCACACACATGCCGGTGGCTGGCAACTGGGAGGGGGGTTTTAAGGGGGGCACCTCACCATCACAATGTCTCTTTTTCTGGGAATAGATGAAGAAAGTAGGGAGAGAGAGAAAGAAGGAGAGAGAGAGATGTAGAGAGATGGGAGGGAGAGAAGGAGAGAGATAGGTAGACAGAGAAGGAGAGAGAGAAAGAGAGAGGGAGAGATGGGAGGGAGAGAAGGAGAGAGATAGGTAGACAGAGAAGGAGAGAGAGAAAGAGAGAGGGAGAGATGGAAAGAGAGAAAGCGGGAGAGAGAGGGAGAGACGGGGATAAAGAGAAAGACATAGAGTGAGGGAGAGTCCGACAGGAAGACAGATGAAGCGATAAACAAAGCAGGATGTGTGTGTGTGTGAGGGAGGCAGGAGGTCTGGCGCTGGTCAGTCAATGCCGGACTCCTCGTTGGCAGACATGGTTGGGCACGTCTGCCTCGCCCCCTTCACCCGTCCCGATGCCATCACTCTGCCACCACATAAAAGCCAGAGAAGGGAACACCAACAGCACATCAGTGTCAGCTGACGGCCTTAGTGTCTCTACCTGAAATAACAAACAAGTCATGTCCGCAGCCTCACATTACTTCAGACGTGCACATTAAAGAGACGGCATGGCAACCGCGCTCCGTGCCATCCTGTGATGTAAACAACAGCCTGATATTCCAGCTGCTGAGAAATACCCCGCTTATTGCATTTGCAGCGAAAACAAAGAGGCTCGACGGTGACATACAGCCACCTCTGCTCTAGCTGGTGCGGGGGGGTGGGGGGGGTCAAGCCAGGCTAAAGGAAGGGAGGACGGACGGAAAAAAAAGAGACAGACAGAAGGACGGACAAAGAGACGGACATTTCCATTAGACTGGCTGGTGATTTCAGCCCCCTCCATGCCCAGACTGGTGTCCACACACTCAACCCCGCTAGACGCCCCCCATTCCAGCTCCTGGAGAGTGGATGCCACACTACTCCAGCTCAGGCGGCTGGCTGCTCGGCCACTGCGAGAGAGAGCGGCGAGAGAGGCTGGAAATGAGGTTGCTGGCCTGGAGAGAGGCTCCGCTCACCCTGTCCACCTCTGTTAATGATTGCGGTGTGGTGTCACGGGTGGGTGAGGAGGAGGGTGGGGACCGGGAAGGGAAAAAGGGGAGGTTGGATGGGTGGAGGACTGACCTTCAGCCTGCTCTCACAGAGCCGGTGACCTCCTGCGGCCCTGCTCCGCTCCAGTGCTCCTCTCTCTGAAGATGGGAGATGGGGAGAGGATGGGGGGGGGGGGGAGAGACACACAAAAGGAGGAAGAGAGTCCATATTCATAGCCCCTCCACCATTAAGATCCAACTATTTGATCAACAGAATCAGAATTGGTGATCTGGTACTACTGTAAGGGCCTTTCCCCCCTCGGAAAATTTCCAAGGAACTTTTCAAGGAGGCACAAAGTTTTGAATATGTTCAATCTGCATGAGCTGAGCCTTTTTCTAGTTTCTGAAGATTAGTTTCACAGCACAATGTCTGCACGGTCTCTGGGATAAGTACTTTTCTGACACTAGAACCACTGGGTTGGACTTGCAGAGATGATTAATTGCGTAATGAATGGTATGGTTGAAGTTGAAAGTACACAAGCACAGCTTTTAAAGACCCAGCCAGCACAACAACATCGAAAATAATTTTTAAAAATGCAGTTGTACCCTAGTGGGACAACATATTGGGCCTTGTTTCATCTCAGTTACTTAAACTCTCTGAATGTCAGTAATGTTATTTAGAGAGTGAGAGAACTTGATAAACTGGAGAGTGTTTCCTAAAAGCATACAAAGTTAGAACCATGCAGTTGCAATGCACGTGCTTCCCAGAGACATAATCTAAACTGTCTAGGGAACTATGTTAATAACCTACGTAGTACGAACCATTATTAAGCCAAGCAGGCGATTCCCAAAACCGCAGCTTGACCAAACGTTCACAAACACTGCTCTAAAGATTCGTGAGTTTCATTTCATAAAATATGACCTTTTCCCTTGACTACTGTGCCACTGAACCACTTTGGGCCGGCTGCTCTGTGCATGTGATTCTGCTCTGGACCAGATGCCTTCGGGTGAACACTACAGCACCCAGACACGAGGGCAAAAGCTATCCCAGCTTCGCCCAGGAGTCCAACAAACAATTTCCAGGAATGGACTGGACTGCATTTTACACAGAGGCCATCGTATTATGCACAGGAACAGGCCAGAAAATAACTCACTCCTCAGTGTCAGCCAGAGTTAGACACTTATGGAAAAGAGCACATGAAAATGCTTATTTCTCCCTCCTGCTCTTTGATTTTCTTTTCCACTCTCTGCTGAGCCATGTCCAGACACTTGAGGGATGTTTTTGATTCTCACCAGAGGCATGTCGCTGGATGCCCAGACCCGAGCCAACGGCTGACTCCTCCTCGCCAGTGGTTTTGTCTCTGACCCAGCCTTTGATTGTGACATGAGTGACATATCTTGGTTGCTTTCCCCGTGGTTGTAAATAATTTTCTCTTCCTAGTGCATGTGTAATGCATTTTTGATCGCATCCAGGTGTGCTCCTTTTTTCCACCAGCTGGTGGTTCCCTTAACCGGGGGCCTCCTCCTCCTCCACCCCATCCTCCCCAAAGGTGGAGGTGGTAAATTGATTTACCCAAGTACGTATGAGTATGAAATTGGTTTTTTTCAGAGCGAAAATCCATCAAGCCTCACGTTCCAAAAATGAACACATACAAACACACACACACACACACACACACACACACACACACACACAGAGACAGACACACACACAGACACATGCATGCCCACACATACACACACCAAACCACAGAATGACAGATGCTGTTTGGATTTGAGGGGTGCGACTCCAGATCAGCTGTTTGGATTAGTGGAGCCTTTCTGAAAGAGATCGCTTCCGTCCTGAACCCCTGTTCTGTTGCGCTACGCTAAGCTTTAGACAGGCGCTGCACAACGCCTGATGTAACTAACATACAGCAGCCACAAAGGAAGTGCCGGGAGGGGGGGGGGAGAGCATCCTTGACAAAAGGACTGATGAGAACACTAGTAAAGACTGACCATTATACATATAGCTAACTCTGGCAGTGGAACGTTGTTTTGAAAGCTTAATCCAGCTGCAATAACCTACACCGATTTTAATACCCAAGAAGCCCAAGCATTTGAGAGCATACTATAAATCAATAAAATGCAACAAGAAATACAAGGGAAATATGGGAAACACATGGAGAGAGGGAGAGAAAGAGGGAGAGAGAGACGTTCTTTAAAGAGGCGGCACACAAGGGTAAACCGCAAGAGGTGTTCAGCTTTCCTAGTACAGAACAGAGACAGCTCATAGGTTTGTGTTAATGGTGTCTCTGTTACTCCCAGTTGCTTGGCAACACATCTGCCATGACAGCACAGGTTATTCCTGCCTCTTTAATGCAATGCAGGAAACTTGGAGGTAAGGCTTGGAATCTTAATCCAAAATAACTCAATGAAAACGAAAGAAGGCCTTTCCCCTCGTTTAAAAAAATGATTTTACACCCTTTAATAGAATGAAAATTTTAAATGCAGGAAAGTCGATCAAAGATGTAGCCTAGGCGGGCAGAGAAACAGTGGCGAACTGTAAACAGCTATCGGATCGGTAGGGGGCTGAAAGCCTTTCCTTATTGTTGACCTCTCTGATCCTGAGCGCTGCCTTGCCTAATTGGAGCTCCTGCGGTATCGATTCCCATCATGAGTTTTATTTGACATCGCGTCTACACATAACCCGGGGAAAAGCACTGCGCTCTGGACGCAGGCCTAAGAGCTCGGTCTGCCGCGGAACTGTTTGCGAAAAATGATTTGGGTCAACACACTAAATCATTTTTGATTGTTGTGATAGAGGGATTTTTGTTTTTGTTTACTTGCGCTCCTCCAATCACTTGATGGAATCATTTAGACAGATGTGAACATTTTCTTTAAAAAAAAAAAAAAAAGAAGCTTCAAACGGATAGTCCAAAATTCAAGTTCATTCCCTGATAATGAAAGATAAAAATGAAAATAATCATGGCTTGTGAGGTATGTGTTAAAACATCTCATCTCTGCAGTATCCGTAATTGGTCCTGCAGCTGACTTTATCACAGTTTATTGGAATGGGCGGACTATGTGAAGACAATGACATTGATTTAATTGGATGTATTCCTGTGTCTGATGTGAATTCATGCCTAAACGCCCCCTCGTGAAAATACTGTCTGGAATGGCATAGTGGAAGGTGTCAGGTCCTTTCGTAACAAATTGTTAGGCCTATAACAAATACATTTATATTCTGAATGCTAACATCAGACCAACTCAGCAGATTGGCAGTAGACTTAATCATGTTTGATAATTCCGTTGAAAAAAACAAACGTCGTCGTTTTCTTAAATTCCACAAAATAGGCTTAATACATTTTTGATTTATTTCTCCAATTTTAAAATAGATTTCAGAAGCACTTAAAATCGTATTTCGGGATAGGATATTTTTCCACGTTAAGTGAATAACGTACAGGTTAATTATGATCATTTAAAATAGGTAATTCTGCAACATTCTGTAAGTTACATCTCCGCGCTACTAGGCGTTGGTTGGGCTGGTCTGTCCTACGTACCAAAACACCTGATGTATCTTATATCAACGAGGGTACTCTTTTTCAGATAGAGCATTAGAGCAGCATCTGTTCTTCTGTGCCGTTATTTTTTCGTGAGCTGGTGAAAATAAAGGGTGACCATTTAGCAGTTTTGCTAAATAAATGATTATAACAAAACAAAATAAATGATTATATAAATTAAATCATTGTGTTTATTACCGACAATGGTTGTTGTAGTCAAAAACACACGGAAACTTTAATTGGAACTAGGCTATATTTAAAACGGAAAGAAAACATTTGTATCATTCACATAATAAATACATTTTTCCACTTTCAATTTTTTTCACCTTTTTTGTTTTGTTAACTCATCATATTTACACCATAAATAAATTTGAAAGAAAAAAAAAAGAAATTCTGCTTTCAAAAAACTAAGTCAAAGAAGAAAAATCATCCTAATCATTGTATAAATAGCCTACTAGAGGGAAGAGTGTAAGCAGGTCTGGCTTGGACGTGGTGTGGGTTCAAGCTCCACCTTCAGCAGCTATCTGGACAACAATATCACACACATCCCCAACCCTCTAACACACACACACACACACACACACACACACGCACACGCACACGCACACGCACACGCACACGCACACGCACACACACACACACGACAGTGGTCAGCCTCTCCCCCTGAGCAGGAGCTTCCTCAGCATTCCAGAAAGCAGCACACACCCATCCATTCATCCATACATCACACTCAACCTTTAACCAGACCCCCATCTCTACCATCATAAACAAGTGTCCATTCTCCCCCTCTGGCTGCCTGTGGGTGTGATGTAACCTCTTCGTACCCCATGGCCCTGCCTTTAGTCCGTGTCTCTCACAGCACACTGGCTCAGTAGGCCTCTGCATGATGCTTGCAGCACTATGGGGATGATGGGCCGCCAGACATGACTGTAAGAACTGCATATTTTTTTAAAGCGGCTGATGTGTGCTGGGTGCTCCGTTTGTTGTGGTTGAGTCTACAGCACAGTCTACAGGTGTGGAGTAGATCTGTCAGTCAGGACTGTTACCTGGCTACACATCAGTAGTGGAGGAGTCAAGTGGCGCTTTAAGAATGATACAATGTCATTTGAGCTGAACACAGAGTGAGATTGTTGTAGTGATAGAAGGAAACAAAGTTCAGGAGATAAAATGATACACATGTCACTGCAAAGAAAAAGTGCATTTCACATGAATTCTATCTCATGTATTCAAACAATCACATAGAAAGAAACAAAACAAAACTATGACAGAGTTGTTTGCTGACCGACTTGGTTGCTAGAGTTGCCCACAATTCATTGGGCTATGTTTCCAAAAAGATCAACAGAAGAAAACAACGATAAATACAAACAGGTGGGACAGGCTGCTGTGTGTGTTTGTGTGTGTGTGTATGTGTGTGTGTGTATGTGTGCACAGAGTTAAGAGTGCAACCCCAGGGTTCTTGTTTTTTTTCTTGTCCTGTTTATCATCCGTGATTGGTTTCTCCCCTCCCCCCAACACCTCGAGCCCCCCATCCCCCTTCAGGCAGGGCGTCAGCTCCCGTTGGTGATGATGACGGACGTGCCCTTGTGTCCGGGCGTCTGCTCGGCGCCCTGCATGCGCAGGTGCGACGCCACCTCGTAGGGCGAGGTGCCCCCGCAGTACCCCCTGAGCGCGTCGGCGTCGTACAGCTGCTCCAGCGCGTAGCCCGTCAGCGAGTACGCCGCGTGCTTGTCCAGGTACGGCCGCGGGTGCGAGGGATACAGCGCCGGCGTCGGGGAGGCGGCACACGAGCTCGGGTAGGGCAGCTGGGACGCTGGGTGGTGCGGGTGCTGATGGGGGTGGTGGTGCAGGTGGGTCGTGGCCTGGTGCTGGGGGGACAGCTCAGTCTGCATGTAGTCTTTGGGCTTGGCCAGGCACTCGGGGCCGGGGCTGCCCAGCCGGGAGAGGGGAACGGGGCTGGGCACGGGGCTCGCGGCCTGCTGGCCGGGCCCGCGGCAGAGCAGCGCCCCCTGGGAGGAGAGGTCGGAGGCGAAGCAGGGGCCGTGGGGCTTGGCGAGGCCGTTGGCGTGGCCCAGGGTGGGGGCATCGGCAGACGGGGGCCCCTTGCGTAACTGCAGACGGCTCTCTTCCTCCTTGATCATCTGCTGCGTGGCGCGGATCAGCGTCTCCATCTTGCTCGGCTCCGTGGGGCTCGTCCGGAAGTGGTGGTCGCCGCGGTAACGGTCGCCAGAGTCGCTGGCCGAGCCGCCGTCGGGCGAGCTGACCACGCTGTCTTCTTCCCACTGACTGCGAGCTGCATGGGGGAGGAGAAGGGAGAGTTAGCCGAGACACACACACACACACACACACACACACACACACACACACACACCCACCCACCCACCCACACACTGTTTACTGCATAAGCGCGGCCAGTGACTCACCGTGCAGGCTGTGTATTGAGGCGATGTGGGGCATGATGCCGTCGCAGCCGTCCCCGTTCTCAGGCGAGACCTTGGGCATAGGGAGCACGGACCTGGCCGCCCCCCACCACGCCTCCCTGCCCGTCTGGGGGTTACCCAGGAAGTACCGGCCCGCCTCACAGCGCCCTCCCCTCTCGCACGAGCCCACGTTGGCATGGGCGTGCCCGTGGCCATCGCCTAGGTGATCCTCGACGATGGGCAAGCCATAGCAGAGGGGGCGGGTGGCGGTGTCGTTGGGGAACTGGCGGTAGGCGCAGGAGGCCTCCAGGCCCTCGCTCTGCTCCAGGAGCTGGGGGGAGGTGGAGTCTGTGTGAGGGCTGCCCCCCCACGGGCTGTCCTGGTCCGACTCGGAACGCTCAGTGTGGAAGCCAGGATACTGGACACACACACACACACACACACACAAAACATCATACAAAGAAAACATTAATTAAGCAAAAAATAACAGCATGGAGTGATGGACACATGACTAATATTCAGAGAATTTCTACATACTGTATAGTCTCTTGTTTTTTTTGTTGTTCTAACACACAGTTGCTTCGACTTTCCATTTAGTAATAACAGAGCTTGGAAGATATAACAGCCCCAGCTTGGTAAGAGAAGTAAAGGGAGTTGCAGAGGAGGGGATGCAGATGGCAGAACAGACACAGGCCAGTCAGACACCTGTGGACGGTTGGAAAAGCCCACAGAATAAAACGCCTCATCCATTTCCCCAAATGTTTCACACTTGTCCGTCTTCCAGAATGTTTCACAGCTCCCCACTTTGTTCCACTGAAGGAGACGTTGCAATTGAGAAAATCTCTCCTAAAACAGTTCCATGTTTGTTCTTGTTTCACGCCTTTCAACCTCCAGCTGCCTCCAAAAGAATGGTTGGCAGCCGTCTAACCATTCTCTGCCGATGACTGTGCAGTGACGAACACCACACACACACACACACACACACACACACACACACTCACACACACACCACACACACACACAAAAACCACACAGAGCGCACACACTCACCTGTGGGTATGGAGACAGCCGTGTCTTGCCTTTGGTACGAGCGGCCCTAGTCTTGTTGGGTCTACGGTTGTCAGTCACTGGGTTGGGTGTGCTGTTGTAGGGGAAAGTCGGTTTGGTCGTTGTCACCTGGTCTAATGACAGCTGCAGTCCCTTATACTCATTATCCCTGTAGAAACACACACACACACTTATATGAACATCCCCCACAACAGAACTCACATGCATTAAACACACACATGCAAACAGAGTTAGGCATATAGATGTTTATCTGAGTACGTCTCTGGTGTGCTTCTGCTGCACACATTTTGTTTTTCTAAACAGATTCTCTCCTCTCCCTCTCCCCCTCTCTCTCTTGCAGCGAATGTACTTAGACATCTGTTAGGTAATTAGGGCCCAGTTGCTCACTAGATGGGGAGCGTGCGTCGGGACCGGGAGAGGAGCGGGGAGAGGAAGGGGAGAGGAGCGGGGAGGCGCTGTGTGGGGAGGTGCTGCGCCTCTCCGGGAGGATTGGTGTGAGGCTTCGACAAACACACACCGATTGGGAAGCAGAGCGTTCAAATATACAGTGAGATTAAGGGCTGTGTCACTCCTAAATCAAGCCCACAAGAAAAATCCTACATGAGACATAACTGGGAAATGGGAATTGATTTCTGGCTGAAGTGCTCTATGGATTTTGGTTCCTACCATGAATCAGCTTTGGGATAGATGGATGGATGGATGGATAGATGGATGGATGGATGGATGGATACAAGAGGAGAAAGACAAAAGGAATGAAGACCAGGAAGGACAGAAAGAGAGATAACCAGAAGCCCTACTTGTGCGAAGCTCAGTATATTCCCTTAAACACACCTGTGCACACAGTTAGCTTATCAACACTGTCCCAACACCCCCCCCCCAACCCCCCCCCCCACCACACACACACACACACACACAAAACACACATCAACTCAAAAAGTATGTAAATTTGTAGAAGTGAAAATAAGTTCACAAGTCAACTACAGGCATTCTTCTGTAGGTGCAAATAAAGAGGTTCCGACTACTGATGCATTGATTTGACCTCTTTCACACACACACACACACACACACACACACAAATACACGCAAATACACACACACACACACATAAAAACTCCTATAGTAGCCTTACTGCTGTGACGGTCCGCACACTCTATGTGTGATAAGGGCTAGGTGATAAGAAGAAGGCAGACCCGGTCACTTCTTTTCTCTGCTTAGCACAGATTGACTTTCACCGCAACGGGTAAACACAGATAGTCCACAGGGTCAAACCCGGGGCAGGTCTCCTCACCTCACCTCGCCATGACAGGCTACCTGCGCACAGAGGCCGTCAGACCCTGAGCAACACTCCCTGCCTCCTAGCGACGCTCTCTAACTCTGGGGAGGATCCTCCTCTGTGTGGGCAGGGACCCTAGGGGCTACCCTAGACCTGGAGCTGCTGCAGGTTAAAACAGGTGATCCCAAAGGCAGGACACCACAGGACAGTCACCTCCTCCACACACAGGGAGGTGAGCCATCTGAGAGACACACACATACACACACACAATATTAAGGGTGTCTGTGTATGGCCTGTGTATGGCCTTACTGTGGAGACATAATACCAAAAGTTTCAAGAGCGTCAAAGCGACTCATTCATGTAAGTCGTTCATGTTCTATGTGAGCCAGGTGTCTCTCGGTGGTGAGTCTGGGCTACTCTATGGTCATGATCTATGTGGCGGTTCGCCGGCAACCGATTTGAAATTAGATGTGCGTCAGCTAAGAGAAGCCTATGTGAACTTTAGTTCCCACAAAACATTTGTTCCGTTTAGTGACTGCAATAACGAGGACCAGAGATCTAATAAGTGTTTGCAGTTGTTTAGGACTCGCTTCCTAGGTCTGTATATGATATAGAAAATCAAGTAACCGAATTAAGTACATAGGCTATACTTTGGGGGATACGTTACCAAAGCTTATCTTTGGCAACAATAATTATTAATCAATTAATTTGTGTATGTGTGATACCAATGTTTTTTAACGGTTAGGCTACTTTAGAAATGTAATGTCTGAACATTGCAGTGGTGTCTGTCTACTAGGTTCAAGGCAGGGCAGCCTGGGCGAATTGTGCCGGTCTGGCTGCTTTTGGTCTGAATGAGGAGTTGGCCCCCACACCACAGCCAGCCCATAAACACTCATCAACTACACAGCCTATTAATTAAAGCCCCATAAACACATGCTTTTATGGGCACGGCTCCAGAAACGCAGATAAAGTGAGAGAGGGAGAGAGAGAGAGAGAGAGAGAGAGAGAGAGAGAGAGAGAGAGAGAGAGAGAGGGAGGTTTATGGCTATAGGGCTATGGAGGTATGAAAGGGAAAAGAGTGTGTGTATGAGAGAAAGAGAGCGAGAGGGAGAGAAGAAGAAAGAGAGAGAGAGAGTCACAGGGTGAGAGGGAGGGAGGAGGAGAGAGAGAGAGTCACGGGGTGAGAGGGAGGGAAAGGGAGAGGGAGAGAGAGAGAGACAGAGAATGGAAGAGGTAAATCTGCATGACGTCTGTTATTATCATGGCCTCATTTCAGTGCGAACACAAGCTGGAGCTCTTCTCGTTAATGGGGGATTTTATGGCCTCAATTAATTTACATCTCTAACTGCAGCTCCGGGCTGCATGCTAATTGAGCCAACACACATCCCCTGCCAGACACTAGTGCACAGAACCTGCACACATCTGCTGCCAGACACTACTGTAAGAACCTGCACACATCCCCTGCCAGACACTACTGTAAGAACCTGCACACATCCCCTGCCAGACACTAGTGTACAGAACCTGCCCAGCCGCCCACGGGTGCACTGCTCAAGGCTTAACTCCCCACACACCTCTGGATACCACATTAAAACACGTTACAGAGAGTATTTGTGTCTACATGCTAATGTGTGTGGGAGTGTGTGTGTGTGTGTGTGTGTGTGTGTGTGTGTGTGTGTGTGTGTGTGTGTGTGTGTGTGTGTGTGTGTGTAGTGATTCTATATCTGCCATTTGGTAAGGAAACATGAAAGAGACTAGGCTCCCAGGCTGGCCACTCCTATTCTGATAGAACTCATTCAGCCAGGTAGCAGCAGACACAAAACAAACACAGCCATGCAGCAATGACTTTCCTCACACACACACTCACTCCCCCCCCCCACACACACACACAGACACCCATATTATGTAAGTTCACCTGTAAATTAACCAAATGAACACACACATGCAACCATGTATTGCCCCAGGCACAGACTCACACAGGAGTCATAACCACCCGACACAGACATACACAGGTGTAATAACCAGCTGACACAGACTCACACAGGAGTCATAACCACCAGACACACACAGGAGTCATAACCAGCTGCCATAGACATACACAGGAGTCATAACCACCTGACATAGACATACTCAGGTACTTATTTGTGTGATCAATCTAAATGTACTGTGTGCAGACCTTATATGTACTCATTTGTGTTGGTTGTAAGGTTGATATACTTTTAGGATAATAAAGAAATAAAACGTCAAGGTTTGTGGAAACGTGCACACACACACACACACACACACACACACACACACACACACACACACACACACACACACACACACACACACACACACACACACGACCATGGACTCAAGTTTATTTATTTACCTACTATTCAGTTGCCTACAATTCAGATGCAGTCTCCCAAATACCAAACACCAAATCCCACTGAGTAAATGAACCTCTTCAAAATAAGAGTGCAACAAGCATTCTAAATACAATCACCCAGCAGCTCTGTCTCCGCACCCTGTCCGAACGCATTACAACCAATCCACTATCAAGAGACAGTAGAAATACCAAATACATCTCAAACACCTCTTTGAAATTCTATTAGTTACCATCTCAACGAAAAAAACAATAATATGTCATTTCAAAAATCTTTGTGACTGTGTGTGTTGAGGCTGGTCCTTAACAAAGGAGTCTTTGTCTGAATCCCACCATGAGACATGACAAAATACTTGACATTTTTCTAATTAACCTCTCTGTAATTGCTTTATTTAGTGGCTCGGCGGAGCCCTCTACACCGGTGCTCATTATCTCTGTTGCCTGGAGAGGAGACGACAAACACGCCAGGGAGCTCCTCCTCAGGCTCTGGTCCCAGAGCAGCCAATCGGCTAAGACACAACGAGACGAACACAGATGTAGCGGATGTGCACGCTGCTCCCTCAAATAGTGTGACTCTAGATCGAGCTATTCAACCAAGGTACAAGACTCCACAAGCACCACAGGTTAGAGGCAAGCCTTACTGAAGAGAGTCCCCTGGAGTCCCCCCAGACTTGGATGAAGCCGAGTTGACACGAAAGAGAGAGAGAAAAAAAAGACAGAAAGAGAGAGAGACAGAGAGAGGGAGAGAGGGAGAGGAGGGGGGCTTCTTTTGTGAGACTATCGTGTCCTCGTCCTAAACCTCTCCGTTTCTGTATTTCCATGGCAGCTTAATTCTAACCATATAAAAGTATCGTATTTCCTCCTCGATACATATCATGGCAATACTCATAACATAGTCTGAGACAGCGTGTAATATTATGACAATTGACAATAATTGTAGCATGACATTGTAATATTATTGACCATGAACTGCCATGATGAGCTATGACAGAGTATGACTTCTTCCGTGACACGTTTATGACACGGTCATGGCAAGCTCATGACGCAGGGGTCGAGTAATGTGTGTTGCGAGCGATAGTGAGGGTTCTGGTGTTTGGCCGAGAAGCACAGCGAATCAGAGCGAGTTGTGGGCGGTACTTACGTGAGCACATAGTTGACGCTGACGATGCAGTGGGGTCGCGAGGAGCGGCTGTTGTGCACAATGGTGGCGTAGCTCTGCACCCACACCCAGCCGCCCTGCTTGGCCAGGAAGCGGTAGTACTTCGTGGTCACCTGACCTTTCACCAGCACTGCAGGGGGGGGGAGAGATGAACACGCGGTCGGTCAGCGCCAAACACGGACAAGACGCAGAGGCCGAGGTGAAGACCGAGACCGAGGAGGAGAATGAAGTTGAGCAAAGTGTCGCATCCCCCCACAACTAATTATAATAGTTCCATTGAAAACACTGACAATTGAGGGGTACAAAAAGCACAAGGTCTCATAATCACACTGGAATCTTTGCCTTTTTCAGCATGAGTGAGCTCCCCAGCTATGAACAACGTCACACAGAGGCTCAGTGCATTTGCATTTTGCACTTTCTTATTTTAATTTCACTAAGGCTTAATGTCATTTGGTGTTCTTGGACTGAGTGATTCTGCTCCGGAAGCTGCAGCTGTGCCTGAGGTGTTTTGAGGTGAAGTGTCCAGTGAAGGGGGACAAACAAACGTAACTCACATAAGTGGTGGGCACAGCGCAGGTGGAAGGTGTCACAGGTGTGGACGTGGTGGTATAACGTCTTCTCTATGAGGTCCTGAGGCTCGTAGCCTGTCAACTCTGCCACCCTGAGACACACAGAAATATATACACACACACACACACACACACACACACACACACACACACACACACACACACACACACACACACACACACACACAAATAACAAACATTAACAAAGACAAATAGATTTACATGTGCGCATCACCAATGACTGAGCATATGTCGTTTAAGCCTACATAAACACAAAGGCGGAAAATGTATTTGACAGCATATGAATCACACACACACCTGAAAACAAGCCAATTCCATTTTCACACTTTTCTACAGTATGTCATAACCAGCTCATAAATCACCCGTGTTTGCCCTGTGTGCCCATCGCATTCTTCTCCTGATGAATTATTGACATGTCAGATGCTAAACAGTGACACCCTAGTTTCACCGGGTTTACACATTTGCCATGCACTTAATGATACTGTGTCAAAGCGGAACAGAGAGGAAGATAAATAAATAAACATCCCTTCTCTCCGCCCTGCTCTCCCTCCCTCTCTCTCTCACTTTTTCAGCGTCTACAAAAAACAAGGAGCCCATGGGTTGTTGTAAGCACTGAGGACCTGTCCCTTCTGAAATGAAATCAGAAGCTAATTTGTGTGAGTGAAGCTCGAGCTGTCTGTCTCTGTTAAGAGTTTTTCTCAGCAGTCTTGTGAGGGTGTTCCTATGGCTCAAGCGGTAGAGCAACAGTTTGATTGAAGTGCTAACAAAATACCAGATCCCACGGCTCCATACCGATACAGAGAACAGCACACGCACGCTCACGGAGATGGGTATCTGAACCGTGCTGGAAGTCGCTCTGGATAAAAAAAGGCTGCTATATGAATAAATGTAAATGTTTGTACCTGGAGTCCAGGAAGATGAGCTTCATGTCGAGGCTGGCCCTGAACATGAACATGTTGCTGTGGAGTTTGATCTCCGTGACGGCGCTGGGCGGCAGAGAGTGGCCCACCGCCACCAGCCCCACGTTCTGGTAGCAGCCGTCGAACGGAGACATGTCTAAGCTGTACTGCCTGATCTTCAGGTAGCCGCTGCAGTGGATCACCTGTGGGGGGGGCGAGACAGTTGTGTACAATAATGAACAAACACACCCAGAAACGTACACATGCGTACCCATACACACACACACACACACACACACACACACACACACACACACACACACACACACACACACACACACTAACAAACAAAAAAAAAGAAGAAATAGTGTCTTATTTTCAGGGCTGCCCTAGGCCTTAGCCAAGAGCAACTGTTTAAGGGCATGTGAGGTTATAATGCTAGTTAACACTCAAATTAACAACACATATATTTTATCACATATATTCTAAATATAGGCTATTCCAGAGACATTTGTACAGTAATTCATATTTTATGAACAGACATTTCAGAACTGTCTAAAATGTATTGTTTCTTAAATAGGCCTACATGGTAATTAGGTCAGAGAAAAAGACCATTTAAGAACCTTAGGGAAAGAAAAAAATCCAAATTAAAAATAATAATTCCATCGAACAAGACTTATGTAGTCTAAACAACGTAAGAAACATGATGAAATACCTTGTACCCGCCACAGGTCAGCCCTGCATTCCGCTTTGCCAGTACGCACTTCATTCTCAGAAAGAAAGAGCGTTCGATCTCGTATTCTTAGATAAAATGAGAGAGAGAATAAAATAGACAGATGTATTAGACAGGTGTAGCCTACCCTTACCCACTTGAAGAAAATAAAGTCAGCTAAACCATGTGGAGTCATACATTCAGGGTCCTACCTTGAACAAAGTGCGAATGGTACGGCTGGTGGGCCGTCAGCACTGCGGTCATTTCGTCATGGTCCGCGGGGTGTATATACTCATAAATGCTATTACCCGTCAGCTCTACCTGTTAAAATGAATATTTGTCATCCCCGCCATGAACACCATACTGTGCACTAGCCTACAGAAACCTGGCGAACAGAGACAATAATTTTGATTTAATAAGAAACATGTTCAGCACAGCATCACTATGACCTGCGCACTTTACCTGTGACAGGCCGAGATGGACCGATGCGGTCTCGGAAATGTACATAATCTTCCCGTCAGGGGCCACCACAAAAATGAACCCATCCAACGTCTGGGGGGGAAAAGTCGACAGGTTAAAGAAGGGCTCTAATGGATAGGAAACCGATATTTCTCTAGAAGTCTAGACTTTCATCTTCAAGTCTCTGATGTGTCGACAGGTTTATAGGCTGATTCAAACATTTCCAATACAAACATAGCAAAAGATATGAACATATAAAACATTTGAATGCCTTAAATATGAAGATATAAAACTAAATTAGAACGGTCCTAGAACATAATGCATTTTTTTTTAAGTTTTCTTTAGGATAGACTCTTGCAAATCATTTCTCTCATAGAAATACATCAAAGTCCACAGCATGCAAACAACAGATGAACAAGACACTGGGCTGAACACTAAATTAACTGTGTGTAGGCCTATTTTCCTCCAAAATAAATGAAACATAATTGCTAAAAACTCAATTATATACTAAATGCACATACAGTTGGCAATATTCGTTTATGGATGAATGGAGAACGAAAGATAGACACAAACTGTGATTATAGGGGGCCACTGAAATCCGGTGGGCACGAGAAACACACACATGGGATGATGAATTGCCCGTAAAATAGGTCTACTGAATTAGTCTACCAGGGGTGCGCTTCTCGATGTTTCGGTGTCTAATCACAGTTGCAATCTCGGTACAACCGTGGTTCAACGATATGGTGTTTCTCGAGAGCGTAGTTCCAACGATCAATCGCAAACATGGTGGCAAAGTTGAGAGGTTGGAACTATTGCTCGCAACCAGTCGTTAAAAGCGTCACTCCTAGATATTTGCTTTGAGATTGACCATCTCTCTACCTATCCGTATATCTATCAATTGAGAATTTCACTTATCATAATTTTTTAATGAATAACCATAGATCTTGAGTGAAACATTAACATAATTGTAAACAATTAAAAAACAGCGTATCTGTGAGAAATAACATTGACAGATGCACCGAAAGGGGCCACCGGGGTTTTAATAGTTCACTTTGAGATAAAGAAATGGACCATAACCTGTTACTGGATCTTCTTACCACGGAGCAACTGCGCGTGTGCAGGTAGCTGATGGGCCCTGACCGATTGTAATTAATAAAATATTGGGAAACAAAATAAAACTCCTCTTACACTCATTATGAGTTAGTTCTTCACTCTCAGCAATTATTAAGTATAAGGCTGCCCCATCAGTTGCTTTAATAAATGTGTAGGACTAGTTTTCACTCTTTACATGGTGCATTACGTCACTAACAGCGTTGTTGGCTCTATGGTGGTATGAACGACATAATTGGAGATTTGCAACGTAGCTACGCTCTCAAGAACAATCGTCAATCGGTGTTTCGGCCAAGAATGTGTCGTACCAGCAGGGGCTTCCGAACTTATTCAAAAGACGCACGCTAAATAGCCCTACAACATCGATAACTATAAAATCACGGTTAAAGAATTCTGTTAATTATTACCAGAACAACAAAACATTAAACAACCTACATTGTAGCCTACTGTATGATGGAAATGCTGATGGAATAAATCCAAAGTATAACATAGGGGAAATAGTGTCATGTCATGTCCTATTTGTAGACTATATGTATAACTGTAAACACACATATAATTAGACTATTAGGCCTATATGATTTTCAACATGGTAGCACCCGGATTTTTAACACACACACATAGTCAAACACGCGCACACATAGTCAAATAAATAAATCACATGAATTTTCCATCACCAAATCTCAAAATATGTTTGAAAAAATGGCATCGGGCCTACCTGAAGTAGATGCGATCCCAGCTCGCGCCCAACATTATCCAGAGAGCTGCGGACGTGACCCCATGATTCCCCGAGGCCTGTGGGGAACAGAAATCATGCTGAATGCTGCTATCCCTTAAAATAATACAAAAATAGTGGGCATAACACCATTAGGTCTTCCCGTGTGTTATTAGACATATTATTAATATTATTATTACTATTAGCATTATACATCTATTGTTATCATGCAGGTTGTAGTGAATATTGATTCATTGGGCGCAAGTCTGTTTTCTTAGTGCAGGAAAAATATTTTCACACTAAATTGACTGTAAACACGATTGGAGAAATGTAAATCGCCTGTGCATATAGCCCACCCGAAGGAACCAACAAAACTCGATACGGCAAACAGGAGTTGCTGTCCCCAGTAAGCCCCTGCGCAATCCCAATTGAAATGCAAATCGTTCGAAAACAAACACGCAGCGAGCAAAGATCACAGCAAAGCCCCCGATTCCATTTTAATATTAACCAAATATGCACTTCACGTTTACACAACAGAAACAATGAAATTACTCCTTAACCACAACTCAAATATCATGCGTGCCCATTGTTTCTCCCTGATACATGCACAACTGCAGCTGAGAAATAACAGTGGGCTACTACCATTACTCGATCATTTTTGTTCCTGCAATGACATAGAAAAGGAACTCGGGTAAAATGAAGGACAGAGATGGTGAAAGGGTTTCTTGCAATGTAGTTACATTTCTAAACCAATACAACAAAACAAATATATTTTTACAGTAGACCAAACGTGCATACTGGCTTTACATGGCTGTGAACGGTAGCACGAAATGACGCCGATTTAGTCCTTGCTGTGTTGGTTCACTGGTTAATTACTAGTCGAGATGTAGTTAAAGCCGCGGGCAGGTAAGGCCGTGTGTTTAGTTTTATAAGCGGTGTGGGAGCTTGACTTGAGCGCCAGGTTTTTGCACTTGACCTACCGCAGGGGAATAATGCGACTCGAAATCAGTGCGCTCAGATAATCACACAAAATGAGTTGTGCACGAGGACGCTTTACATTACGAATGAGACCTAAACATGCTTTGGGAGGCTTGAAGAGGTCTGCATGGAGCAAAGTCCCTTTCAGACATTAAGAGGTTGCTTCTAAGGACAAAGGAGTCACCGGCTCCGACATAAAGACTTTCAATTGCTTACACAGGAAAGAATATCACATAAATCCCTAACAATGCACGTTACTTTTGGAGGCGTTCCAAGTCTACCAAAAAAAATCTGTAAATAACTTGTTTTAATTCCAGTCTCATGTTAAATGATTACAGAAAAAATTCACTTTACAGTTTTTTTTTTTTTTTTAAAGGATCTAAAGAATCTCAAGATTCATGTGAGTGAGCATAGAACCTGTTATGCTATGTACCGTCCCATGTGTTTCTCATTGGTTACAGCACTCAATTCTCTTTGACACTGGTGATCTCTTAAGGACTTTATGAACCATTTTGAAATACGTTTTAAGAACATTTTAAAATACAGAATCGGGTCTGTGACCTGTTCTCTAAATTTACCAGGTGAACTTGAGTGAGAAGAATACCTAAACGTCTTCCTCCTCATCTCGTCACATTCTTTTTGATGGTCAGTAATTTAAGTGGACTTTAAATACTAGGGTTGACGGGGCAGAGGTGAATGTCCACATAGGATGTCTCCTATAAACCTGGCCGTAAAACATCACCACCTTCTATGATTTTTCTAATAAAATTTTACTGTCAATTACCCAGTACATTTTCCTCGCATCAGGCCCGGTCGCCTGTGATCTGAGAGGTGCAATGAGGAAAGACGCTCGATTTAGCCCTCGTCCCTTTGTGCGGACAGATCTTCACACAGTGCAGATGATTTAACGGAGAAAGCACATGGCTCTATGCTGTCGCTCGTAAAATGCTCCGCTGATAGAACGCTCTACACCACCAATACAGAGACATTCACCCGTTCCCCCTCCTGAACACCACCCGCGAGACTGTACCTTCGGTTATTCATAGGTTTATTCTACCAGATGCTGCTTACGCGCGCAATGTCCGCCCTTATATTTGCCCGTATGATATTGTCATGTGGAACGGTAATAAACATATACATGTGGCTTCCTCTTCCCTTCGAAAAGTCCTAAAAGGGCACATTTGATTACCGGGGATTAATTGGATGATTACTATAGACGCGACATAATTTATTTAGAAGCTATTTAAAGTGCGGTTCAATTACTGAGCATGCCTTTTTAATCGTTGGCTAAACAAGAAGGTTAACTTGCAGGTCACGTCAAGAAATAATTTTGCCAAAATTGTCATCTCAAAAGTCAAATTCCATAGCATGGTGATAGACAATCTTTTAGACAATCTGTGTGATGGCATCAACATGCTACATTTCAGTCTCAATCTCTGTCAGAAGTTATAGACAGTCGTTCTGTGAGGTTGTAACTTTTAAGTTTTAAGATTTTAACTACACAATTGATGCATTTGGAAAGGAACACAAGAAACAAGTGGTTGTGATCAGTTATTTCTTATCTGCGTGCTGGTATAATTATTAGCTGCACACAATGTGTTATTTTCCAATTATTTTATCAAATATTAGGAGGGGTCGGCTGGGGACAATTGTAACGCGCACTATATAGAATTGGTTGCATCAGCAAGCTAGCTAGCAAGTAAAATAGACTAGCCACTGTTACGGTCCCCGGCACTGTTAACTGCCCCCAATGGCATTCACGGCATTTACATGAAAACTACATAAAAGTAAGGCACATGTGCTTGAATTAGTGGAGTAAATATAAAAGAAGGGTGTAGGCTATGTTGCATAAAATGAAAGCAGTCACTTCGATCGATTCTTTTTTGCAACTTTGGAAAAATACAAGAAAGTGTTATAACTACAACTCCACTGATCCACATAAGTGATATTTCAGTTATTTAAGGCCTAGGTTGCTTGTTCTGCAGTAGGCCTACGTCCCCCCTCCCATACATATTGGTAAGTATGTGTACTGTAAACCAGTTCAATAGTGCCTTCTGTACTAGGTCACCGAGTCTTCTCTCATAATCCACCTACAATATGCAAAACTCCATTTTGATAATTCTTACGCACACAATTGTTGCTGGAACAGTACTTTTGTTGGAAGAGGCAAAGAAAAAAAAAAAACCTACAGTGGAAAGAAAAACGAACAAGAGCTTGAAGGCTCGCTTTACAAACGATGTCATCTGGACAGCCAACAGAGCCGCTGCGCTGAGGATCCTACCATAACACACCCAGGCCTGCACTGTGCACATCGCAGCTACGAGTGACAAACACACACACAACTGGACCTCGCTCAACACCGAAACACGTTCGTTCTTTTCCATTCTCCACTTATTTATAACATAGTATATAAACAGTTAATGTGCTATGGCAAGAGTCCACTGGTAACTACATATTCGAGACCCATTGCTACTTTGCAAGATCTCTTGCTTCTATGGCTCAACTTCTCAGCTGTTAAGCCAATCACACCCACTTCACACGATATGCATGCATTCAGAACTCATTAATTGCGTTTTGTTCTTCACCGTCCTAACGAAATGGAGTAGACGATAATGAAAATGTGGTAGAACAATATGCTCACAGCTGAAAGTCTATGCAGTTGAGGAAAACGCGCGAATGGCAGTATATGCTCAAAGGCAGTATATGGCGCATGAAAAAATATGAGGCTGCATGATAGTAAACAAACAGGTAAATGAACGAAACACAACTTAACTTCGCCAGATGTCCACACTGTAGAAAAGCATGACGTTTAATAGTAGGCCTGCAAAAAACTGCACCATGTTTTCTCATTTTTTTTCGCTCAGTTTTTTATTACACCTACGTGGTTCATATCACTTACCATGGTTTCAACTTGAGTGTTGAATGGCAGTAAAATGCATACTGAAATGAAATAAAAAAAATCGTAGTCTACTTTAAATCACAGTAGCTACTAAACTAAGGCATTGGCTAATTGCCAATTCATGCTTGAATCGTCCCGATTTTCTTGTGTAAAAATATAACTTGTCCTGGTGTCTTTTCAGCCTGCACATTAACACTGTTTGGGATTTCACTGGACAGATCACAAATCCAAACGATAGCGATCAATCACGTGTCAATAACGACGAATCGCGCGACTAGATCCAGCGGATTGGTTTCACCCCGCATGCTTTCTTTGCCCCCTTCTCTCTCCATTCAGAGGCTCCCTTCCCTTCCCATCCCTTTTTGTCTGTTTTCTTTGTTCGGTCCATCTTAAGTGCTTTGGTTTAAAGAGGACAAGGAAGAAAGAAAATCAGATGTGCTTCTATCAAGACGCTTCAGTCAAACAAGAACCTCCATATGTTCGGGGAGATCAGACGGTAGGCCACGCGGGCAGCGCTAATTGGCGAGGCTCGGCTGCAGTCACGCAGAAAAGGAGCCCGTTGAGACCGGGAGAGAAGGTGGTAAATGACGACTAATCGTCTTTCAGGAGCACCACGGTCGCCTGACTCTGAAAGGGACTACATGTATATACATACATAAATACACACGTGTTGGCGCATACAACCACTTTGGGCCACACATCCAATGCGTGCAAGCATGGAGCCCTTGGGGAACCATAGGCACTCACAGCTGTGTATATCCCTTAAATATTTAGACTTATGTAAAGACGAAAAAATAAAATGATGGTAAACAATAAGTAAATTATAAATATATATAATACAATACTTTATCACAAATATGCAAATATCTCTCTATATGAGTGGCAGTGAGTCATAACTAAATACCCCCCTCACCATGGTGGCCAAACACGTTATAAATGTATAAATATGTATATGCGAAATATGGATGTACAAGCCCAATTTTTTCAGGGAATTATTACAACGTCTTTTTAACAGTCCGGTAGGGTACTATGCCTGTGAAAAAGTAAGCTACAGAATGCACAGAAAAACAGGTAAAATGCGCTTGCAGAAAGAAATGACCTGGCTTGAAATAGGCCCATCAAGTTAAATATTTATATAATAATAATAATAATAATAATAAAAACAACAATATTTTTTGTCAAAATAATAATAGTTAAAACAGCAACAACCATATAATAATAATAATAATAATAATAATAAGTATTATTATTATTAATAATACCAATAGTAACAACAACATTAATAATAATAACAGTTTGTTGATTTTGATTAAGACTATTAGTATTACTAATGTTATATTATTATTATTGTTATTATTAAATAGTTTCATTTGATACAGCTCTATTGATGGCTGTTGTTTATACATTTTACACTATCTACAGGACTATCTAAATGACAGTGTTAGGACAATAATGATATACATAATCTCTGTATGTGTGTCGTTAAGCAATAACTTCTTCATACATACCTTCTGGGAAAACAATTCTCATTTTCAAGTAGCTTGTTGTGAGTCGTATGATGGAAGCTTTGTCGAGCTGAGACGTGATAGCAGAAGGCAATGGCAACAGTTTAGCCAGCTCATAGAATTCACTATTTTCCTTTTCCCGTCGTGTCCGGGCGGCATTCTTAGATTTTTCTTTCATCGTTTATGCCTCTTTATTTTTACCAAGAGACTCAATTTCTCCTGTTTTGCAAGACGACTTCTCAACTCCAAAGAAGAAAAAAGTCGATCGAAAGGCCGGCGTAAGCTTTTAGCTCATGTTAGACACCTTGGGAGGAATCGTAAGTAAGGTGCAGGAGGTTACCCTTGAAGAATGCATGTACTGGCTGGGACCTTCACCTGCGTCGCTCCCCGTCGAGTACAGAACGCAAATGTTGTCGGGCAAGCCTAGCTCAACACCTCTATCCAGCCAGCCGATTCTTCAGAGGCGCAGCACGGCACCAGCGAACTTCATATCCTTAAACTGAGGGGGACTAGATGTGTAAATCCAGATTTACTTGGCGATATATCCGCCCGGGCCCAGCGTTTCTTGGGGGTTGTGCGACGGCCGAGTGCTTCACATTGTCCCTTCCCATAACATGTCCCTGTAGAAAAACAAATGCAACAAAGACAATGTATTATCCGTGGTATAATAGAACGGAGATAACGAGCAGTGCAGTGCGAACATAAAAACCTGGTAAGAAACAGCTATACACACCAACTCGTGAGAACTTTGTTGACACAGACACAATATTATCTGGCTTGACGCGACAGTGGTTAACAGAAGCGTAAACGTGATCGATCTGGAATTCAAGCGCAGGACATTCACGACACTTTGCTACAAAACAAAGCATGCGTTAAAAGAACTGGCAAAACACACGTTTATCTTGCACCTCACCTTGAATTACTGCCAAAAACTTCCATTGCTTTCTTGTCTAGCGATTCGCGGCTATGCGTCCAGACGAGTAATATCCAGCTTCATATGTAGTATTTTGGAGTATATTTCTTTTGCAGTCCACTCAGAATAGTCTGTATAATCCTCTGGAAGTTATGACATACAGTTTCCTATAGCCTATAGCTTCCATGGATCTGCTCAAGGAGATGTAAGCGTGTCTGAGCTACTTTCTTTACATCCACTGCTTCAAACTCTCGTTCCTTTGGTCTCTGCTTCAACCCAAGATCACCCCACCCCCTGTTCCTCTCCCAATCACCCTGCCTCTTATTGGGCAGACAGCGCTTAAGTCAATTTCCCTATTGGGCATTCTTAATATAAACGTATCGGTGCTTGAAGTGAAACCGGGATTTGTTAGAAATGCTACCCTCTGACCTCTTACACAGAACAAATTACATTCACACCTTTTGACGTTTCATAGAACATATATGTAAAATTAGACATATAGACTGTTAAAACATATACTCACTTACCAAACACAAGGTTCTACGATTCTATTGGCTAGTCAAAACGACATTAATTCGTCACATTTCTTTGTAAAAGAAGAGCAATTTAAATTCGAAGTAATCAATCTGGACGGTGTGATGGCTTATGCTTTATTAGTATTCATGTACCAAGGAGGACAAATACGCACGCTTTCTCCTTAACGCAACTTCATTTGAACGACTTTGTGTCTATAAATAAAAAAAACACACAAAGCTTTCAGGGAATATAAACGAAATGTTAAAACGTCAGGGCGAATATATCTATCTAAGGGCCTCTGGTGAATGGTGAGGGTCGGCAATAAAAGAGATTATAAACGCACGGTAACAATTCTTGTAAAACTAATGGATAAATTATCATCTAAACCGTATCAGTATTGCTCGACTCTGCTATATCATAGCATATGTTTTCTGAGATGCAAAAATTAACATTGGGATCGAAATGGCCATTCAATGAAATATAGTGCAGGCTTGATAGAGGATTGGCTAGAGGGCCTGCCTATGCATTTACATAGTGCTAACTGCATTTTTTTAAATTCAGTAATTAAATGTGTCAATTGTGAGTAGACATCATATATTAAGTTATACAGTATAGGCCTTTAAGCCATAGGGAAAAGCCCAAAGGACAGTAAAGAAGTATGATGTAGGATTTTTCACCCCTGTTGACGTCTGCCGATGAGGAAATTCTGTAGAATATGCTATGGCTTTACAATAACAATGATAAAAAAGAAAACAACAGTACACATTTAAAGAATCTAATGACAACAGAGGCAGCGGTTTAAAATTAGGCCTACCCCAGAACGGACAATACTACAGAAAGAACAAAGGCGCAAAACATTGGGAATTTCACGCGTATCACCAGAGTGGAAGCCAGCATACTGTGGGGCCATTTTTGTGCATTCCGCCCAGTGCTGTATGGCCACGGCCTGCCAGTGTGTACAACACACGCATATTGATTAAGTGAATAAATTGTCATTTTTCTTCCCCCCTCCTTCTCTCGCTACACGCCGTCGACTGGGTTTGTCTCCTTGACGCTTTAGATACGGATGCCCCTTTAATGGGAAATCACCTGCGGCGAGTGCGCGGGAGAAAATCAGACAGGAGGCTCAGCGCGCACGGAATGGTTGACGCTGGTTTAACCTTTTCCTAAACCCCGAATTTGCTGCTAATTAAACGGCGTTGGTAGAAAAGAGAACAATTGAAAATACGACAAAATATGGATTATTTGAAACAGAACTAAAATCCAACTATCAAAAAAAAATCCCCAGGTCTACCCTGATCGAATAAAAACGCAATTAACTACATTGTTTTAACCACCGCCGTAATTTTAATTGCCTTTAATGGAGAAAAAATCTTTGCTTTCATTATGTTAATTACAGCAAAACATAGAATGTTCTGTGCATGCAAAAATAAAAAAGACTGTTTTAAACATTTAGTATGGAATTTGCTAAATATATTGAACGACACACACCTTGTTCTTTTCGATTCATACACTGCGTGGCTGAATAGACATAACACGAAATGCTAAACTAATGTAGAGGTGAGACGGTGCTATTTTAAACAATAAAGTGGTGTGATGTATTTTAGGGGAACTATTTCTGCGCGCTTCAGTCATCCAGTCTAGTCACAGGCAAGCGAGGCACCCACAGGACAGGGCGATACGCACCAGATTTTCCATTGCCCTGAATCTTAAAAAAAGAAATGATGGCGTCTTTATAATAATCACCTTGACTGAGTAAACAGTTAAACACCAAATGGAGGTTCACACTGTAATTAAAACAGACAATAATGCACCGGGCCAAAAAAAATGCACATACCGATGTAACCTGGAAAAATAGTAGGACGAGAGACGTAAGATGCTGTACGCCCACACCTCGCAGCCGTATCCCTTTAACATCTAGCTTAATGTAAATACCCGGAACACGTGGTTGGGTCGGCGCGGCCCGGATCGTATTTGCCACTAGACGGACTGTGAGCACGGAGGAGTCATGTGCGGCACTACACTGAAGCAGGTCGTCGTCAACATCACTGAGGGAGCATGACCGGCAAATATTCTCCCCGATTAAGTCAAATGATTTCTGGGCAATAAAAATGAATGCAAAAATACTGAGACATTACCTACTTATAGTGAGCCCACTTGTAATGCTGTAATGTCATGAGTATGAGGTGATGGAAGTTTATTAAAATAGCAATGATTTATTTATTTACTTTTTTAAATCTGACACATTCAGTGTATGGGTAACATAGAAAAGCAGGGAAGTGTGTCTGCCAAACCTAGTCCAAGGTTGGACAAGACAGAAGACAAACGACAGACTCAAAACAGAGCTTACATTTGCATCTCTTTATTTCCTTGCAAATAGAGTAACCACAGAGGAATTGGGTAAACAGCTCTATCATTAAAAAAAAAAGAAAAATCACTTAAATCTGTATGCCTTTGAAACAGTTTGTGTTTCTCATTTCCAAAAGGCTTTCACAATGCTTATGCTCAGTTGTTTAGCAATATTTCAAAACATTTAATATATTTGTAATTTCTTTTTATCCCTTTCTAAACCAGGTGAAATTAACCAACTTTAATGATGAGTTTGGATCAAATCTTTTCTCATACCAATGATATGTGTGAAGCAAGGTTTCCAAAAAGACGGTGGAGCCTGTGCATGTTACTGGTGATGAGAAATGGACCTTCAGCAAGGAATGGTGTGTGTCTCTCTGTGTGTGTGTGTGTGTGTGTGTGTATGTGTGTGTGTGTATGTGTGTGTGCATTTGGCAAAACAGATGTGACAGTTTGGCACAGAGCACAGTCTTGCACAGCGGGCAGCATGTTTAACACACCTGTAAGGAATTCCACACCTCCTTTGGCCCAAAAAACACTCTTGCCTAAGCTCATCCACACACACACTCTCACACACACACACACACACACACACACACACACACACACACACACCGACGAGGCACGTCTCTCCTCCAGGAAGATGTGAGATGTGTTTTTCTCCCCCTCTTCCCTCAGGCCATCTCAGTTACACAACACTGCAAACATAAACACCCCAAATCCTCCCCATCCTCCGAGCCGCCGCTGCACGAGTGACGGCTTAATCAGGACAGAACATTTCCCTTCTCCTCAGCCTCCCAGCTCCGCCATCTCCACGGAAACGCCACCCAAAGTGCCGACCGAGGGCAAAAAAAGCTGAGCTGAAAACAAGTCTCATAACTGCTCGTTGCTTGTGAACGTAAGCGTATATCCTTGGTGCCCAATCAGCACCTTCGCTAACTGCATTTAAATGTGAATGAACTATACCCATGTTGTGCTGCTGGGATAGGAGGCTTTCAGATGAAGGCCTCTTTGGTCAGCATGATGCCTCTAAGCCCCTAGGGGGAGCTGGAAACAGGACTGGTCCCCTCTAAATTAAGGCGAGTGTTCTGGGTTGAGGAACAGGAGGAACCTCCCCCTGCCCTGGCTCTTATACAACTTCCCCTTCCCCAGAGGGTCTGCGTCTCCTCCTGGCCGCTCTACTCAGATGACTCCCCTGTGGAGTTTGGGGGTGGGGGTGGGGGGTGGTGCTCTCCTGCCTAAAGGTCACCCCGGGGTCACTACAAGGTCATGTTGTCTGTGCTCTCGGACACTTCGGTGTTGACCTTGTTTTGGATGCTGGCCGACGTGATGTTGAGGTGGAGGTCGTACTGCTGGTCCAGCCCCAGGTAGCTGTCACTCATCAAGTATAGTGTGTAGATGCACCTGAGAGAGGAGAGAGGGAGGGAGAGAGAGAGAGAGAGAGAGAGAGAGAGAGAGGGAGGGAGAAGAGAGAGAGAGAGAGGGAGGGATAAGAGAGAGATAGAGAGAGAGAGCGAGAGAGGGAGAAGAGAGAGAGAGAGAGAGAGGGAGAGAGATAAGAGAGGGAGAGAGAGGGAGAGAGAGGGGAGGAAGAGAGGAGACTGTGTGAATTTATTTGCAGATGTTGAGATGACAGTGTTCTGTGAGCAGCAGAGGCAGCAAATAGATGGGTTTATTTTTCAGCCTTCGCTTTGTGAGTAGAGAGCCAAAACACATGGTGCCGTTTAATCCTATTTATTTATTTATTTATGAGTTGAGTACATGCTCGTAAGTGCGTGAGGGTGTGTGTCCAGTTCTGAATGGCAATCCTCCCCTGTGTAGACTGCCTGCTCATATTGTATGTACATGTGGGTGTGTGAAGGCTCTGCTTTCATGTCATTTGCTTTCAATTTATAATTTATAAACCCAAACGGAACATCACTCGTTTAATCACAATTCAGGAATTCAGAGTACCCGCTCTCCAAAGAAAATCTGAAGTAGAGTGAAAATGTTTATTCCCCGGAATGACACGTTCACTCAGTGTGACTATTTCTGTTTCACCTGTCGTAGCATCCTAGGAAACCCAGCCTGCTAACGAAAGCCAATGAAAACTAAGATGAGGATCCTGAAGTGGCAAGCATCATGTCCCATCAGCTGAGCCAGAGGCGTGTTTGACAGCTGTGAAGAAACGCAGACAGCTTGTTGTACTTCTGACTGTGTTTGACTGCGTCAGACATTATGGCGGCTGATAGGACTGCACGTCTAACTGCTTTCAGCCAACCTGTCTGGGAGACAACCCCAAGCTGCGCTGCTCATATTCGCTTTACCGCCCCATGCTGCACTTAACTGTTCATTTACGTTTCACCACCCCACCGCCCGTAATTACCTGCAGGCACCATAGAGTTCACCGCCCCATGCTGTACTTAGCTGCAGGCACCATAGAGTTCACCGCCCCATGCTGTACTTAGCTGCAGGCACCATAGAGTTTACCGCCCCGCACTGTACTTAGCTGCAGGCACCATAGAGTTCAACGCCCCACGCTGTACTTAGCTGAAGAGTACAATACAGTACTTAGCATGTAGTACAATACAGATGCTACCAAAAAGAAGGACCTACAGAAAATGTATATTATTATTATAATAATAACACTTTTTGATTTACACTACAGACACTACCCTGTAAGCAGTCATGTGTTTGCTTTTGTCTGTAAAGCAACCTTGTGATTGGCACTATATTATTATAATAATTATTATGGGATGGATGTGCTGAATGTGAACTGTATTTATCTTTTGCGCTTATTCTTCCCTGAACTGTAGCAAACATGGCCTTTTTGTGTGCATGCCATGAGCGAGAATGGTGGCTTTGTCTGAGTGCTAATGTTTAATGCTTTAATGCATTAGCACTGGGAGCTATTCTGAGTGCTCAAGTTCACCCTTGTCTTTGTTTAATCTCTCTCTGTTAGAGTTGTTTGCCCTTTTGCATTTGGACTTTGTGAAGCACTTTGTACACACTTCTAGAGAGGTGCTATATAAATAAAGTTGTTTTTGGGTGACTGTGGTGCTACAAAGCAGTTGTGCACAGCCACACATCTGATTACTTGTGCGTGAGTGTGTGCACATGTGTACATATGTGTGCGTGTGTGCACATGTGTACATATGCGTGTGTGTGTGTATGTGTACATATGTTTTTGTGAGTGTGTGTGGGTGTATGTATGTGTGCATATGTGTGCATATGTGTACATATGTGTGTGTACATATGTGTGTGTATATGTGTGTGTGGTGTCTGGCAGTTGACTCTTACTTGCTGGGCCTCTCGGGCGTGTAGAAGGCGATGGAGACGGTGGTGTGGTTCCTGATGTAGCCCACGCGCTTGACAGCCAGCAGCTCTTTCTTGTCCACCTCCCCCAGCACCAGAAACCAGCCCTCGTCTTTGGGCTTCGGGAACCGAGGAGCCTGTGCCTTACTGTCCTGCTTTCTCTAAAGGACACACACACACACGTAAATGTGCATACAGAGACAACTGATCAACCTGCCATGAAGTGAAAGGTGAACTGACAGACAATATAAGGCTGAGATTGAGTAGTGCAATTCAATTGGTGTCAGTGTGTGTGAATGCGTCTGTGTGTGTGTGTGTGTGTGTGTGTGTGTGTGTGTGTGTGTGTGTGTGTGTGTATATATTAGAGGGTGGATACCTGACCTGAGTCTGACACTGAGTCCTGATGGGTCCCAGTGGTGATGACGTCTGTGTCTGTGTGTGAGTAGGTCTATATGTGTGTGAGCGTGTGTGTGTGTGGATCTGTATGTGAGTAGGTCTATATATGTGTGTGTGTGTGTGTGTATGCACAGACTTACCCTCTGCTGTCCGGCATTGACCCGGCGTAGGGTGACCTGCAGCACATACTCCTGGTCAGCGTGGAGGGGCAGCCAGCTGCTGCTCTCCCTCAGGTTGGACCCGGCCAGGGGCACGGGCCTCTCGGCCTGCTCCCCCGCCCCAGCCCCCTCCCACCAGCCACGCACCCCCACGCTCACCTCCACCACCGGCAGCTGGGCCAGGAAACACCACGCCTGCAGGAGCGGACGGACGGACGGAGAGGGGAAAAACATCAGGGTGGGGTGGGGTAGGAGATAGTGAGCGAATGGAAAGAGGGAGAGAGAGAGAGGGAGAGAGAGAGAGAGAGAGAGAGAGAGTGATGGAAGGCATTGAGGGATCAAAATAGAGAGAGGAAAAGGCAAGCAAGATGACAACAGAGCAGGAGGGGGAAGAGAAAAGAGAAAGAGAAGGTTAGAAACAACAGGAGAGGAAAAAAACACTAATGAAACACGATGGCGTAATACGTCCAAATTGACTAGTGTGCGTCGCGGGCTAAATGACTTGGGTGAGTCTTGATAGCCCTCGGTGAGGAGGAGGAGGATGCAGGGAGTGGTGGTTGGGGGGAGGGGTGACTAGGCCTGTAGATCATGAACAACACACATGCTGAACCTGTTAGCACGTTGGCATTTATCAAACCCACTCATCCTTTTTCACCAGACTTTTAGCATCAAGTCCACTGAGTGTTTAGCCAGCTAACCGCTAACACCGGACGAAAACAAGAGCCAGTGAGCTCTGAGGATAGGCAGGAGATGAAGGACAGGAGAAAGATTAGACACAGAAAAACAGAAAGCGGTGTGTGTGTGTGTGTGAGAGAGAAAGAGATAGATAGACGCACAGATGGATAGACAGTGAGAGTGAGATGGAGAGAGAAAGAGAGAGTAATAGAAAGATAGTGGGGGGGGGGGGGGGTGTAGAGGCCCCCCTGCTGCCCTGTCCATATTAGAGCGAAGAGAGAAGAAATGGGAAGAGGAAGAAAAAAACGCTGGCAAAGATATTTATGCCAGATTACTCGTCCTCAGCCAATGCGATGGAGACGCGCCGGCGCATGTCATTATTTAATTAGCAGGGGCTGCTGGCAGGGGGGCGCAGAGGAGGTTTGGTGTGTGATTGTGTGTGTGTGTGTGTGTGTGTGTGTGTGTGTGTGTGGTTGTGTGTGTGTGTGTGTGTGTTGGGGGGATGCATATGTAGTGGCTGGAGTGTATTTGTGTGTATGCAATTGTGTGTGTGTGTGTGTGTGTGTGTGTGTGTGTGTGTGTGTGGGGCATATGTGCCGGCCCTAGTGTGTATGAGTAAATGTGTGTGTGTGTGTGTGTGTGTGGTGTGTGTGTGTGTGGTGTGTGTGTGGCATATGTGCTGGCTCTAGTGTGTATGTGTGTACGAGTAAATGTGTGTGTGTGTGTGTGTGTGTGTGTGTGTGAGAATGCTGATGGTCTGTGAGGCAGAGGAGGCAGGACGCTCTCATTAGATCTGTAATTAGCAGACAGTCGTCCCAGCTGAAGACACTCATCTGGGCTATAACACGCACACAGGAGGCTGTCTTTGTGTGTGTGTGTGTTTGTGTGTGTGTGTGTGTGTGTGTGTGTGTGAAGAGTACGTAAAAGGAAAAAGTTTAAGTGATTGTAACAAAAGTACAAAATAGCATACAGAGAGAGAGCGAGAGAAGAGATCAAATGCAGAGAGAATCTCTAGTCCGGATGATGTACATGCACCCATCCAAATCTCTGTCTCCATGTCAACAGATATATGTTACCACCCTTACATGACATCATCATCATCTTAATCTCATCATATATTCTTATTGTCATTAGCATGTTATATCTGAACCAGCCTAAATCCCATGAGAACCTCTTTAAGGAGCCCTCATCCCTCCGGTCCTGCCCTCACAGGACCGGCTCCCAGCTCCGAGTGTGTGTGGATACGGGGAAGCAGTGTGTGTCTCTCGGGGTGTGTGTGTGTACATTCTGTTACCTGGGAAACCTGGTTGGGCTGCAGCTCCTCTCTCACCATGGCAGCAAACATGTCCTCCCGCCCGCCACACGCCGCCATCAGCTCTGGCAGGCTCTCGATTGGTCCGTCATAGGCCCCGCCCTTACCCCCGCCCCTCCCTCCTCTGGAGGCCCACCTCCTGTCAGGAGCAGAGCAAGGACAAGGCTGACGAAAGAGTCATGTGACCTGTCAATCAGGGAGAGCCGCTTCCTCACACTTCCTGCGGTCTGAGCGTGGGGGGATGTCTTGCTATCCTATCAGCCACTTCTTACCATTTATATTGTGTTCCTATGGAATTATGCTGGGCATTACTGCTCACCACGGGGCACTGAAGCGATTTATCCGTATAATACAAGATCCTCTGCACAACCTGTGTGTCTGTGTGTGTGTGTGTGTGTGTGTGTGTGTGTGTGTGTGTGTGTGTGTGTGTGTGGATGTGTGTGTGTTTTACTAAGGTGAACGTTCTCCCATGCATAAAATATATCTATTAGGGCATGTGTTTATGTGCTGGGGGTACATCTGTACCCTGAACATGGTTAGAGGTAATGGACACTTGTGCATCCTAATCTGCATCTATATGCCAATTTGTTCATTAGTGTGATCATGTCTGTAAGTGTGTGTGTGTGTGTGTGTGTGTGTATACGTGTATATATATATATAGTGTGTGTGCCTATATCTGTTGAGCAGCACGCACCCAGTCCAGATCAATAACATGAATTAAACATGAAACAGCGTCGTATGTTTGTTCCACTTGATTTTGCTGCCAGTTAATTGTGGATGGGTTTAATTTGACAATTGACTATTGTAGTATATATCAGTGACATTAAACTAACGTTACCCTCGTCAAAGGTCAATGCGAGACGCTGTGCAGATTTATAAGCCAATGAGAGGCAGTCATGACTTCCACAGCAGCTTAGTGGACACTAAAGTAGAATTAGCAGCAAAGCTTCAGTCAACCGACTCGTAACTTTAAGATTTAGCCATTTTTCTCAAAGCAGTTATTTGCTATCTTCTGCATTAGTGTGTCAATAGGAAATATCATATTTATATCATATTAAGATTTTCATTCTTTTTGAAAATAGTGAAATCAGTTTTTTGGTTTGTAGCACTCTGTATAGATGTTAATTGATGAATAAAAAAACTGACTTTTTGACATTACAGCATTGCTTAAAACATGTCTACCTTTGCAAATGTACATATACACACACACACACACATATATATATAGGGTGTGTGTATGTATGTATGCATGTGTATACATTTGCATATTTATTTGAAGTATTTCTGAACTGTTCTATGTAAGGGTGCGTGTGTATGTGTGTGCGTGTGTGTGTGTGTCTGTGTGTGCTGCAGTGTGTTGGCCTGGGTCCAGTGCTGATGTCTCTGCTGTTTGAAGAGCTACAGTGGTATCACAGGATGGATTAGCCACTGAGCCCCTGCCTGCTGATTCAATCTTTCTTGGACACACTCACACACACATACATACGGTACACACACACACACACACACACACACACACACACACACACACACACACACACACACACACACACACACACACACACACACACTCTCTCTCTCTCTCTCACAAACACACACACACACCACACACATACACACACACAATAAATCACTGCACAAATCAACACTCACAGTAGCACCAAACACTCAAAGTGACATCCATAAAACGAGTGTCTATGAACACACACTGAGGTCCAGGTGAGCCCTTAACTCTCAGATGTGAAATAGCCAACACACTCTCTCTCTATCTCTCACACACACACACACACACACACACAAATAACTGAATATAAATAGGAGGTTTTCTATCACCAGGTTTTACTTCATACTCCACTTTCTAAGCAGCCAAAAAAGTACAGGCTATGGGTCTTGTGAAATATGGATGTTGCAGTATTTTGCTGCAGTGTGTTGATTTGTGTGTGTGTGTGTGTGTGTGTAAGTGTGTGTGTTCCTGAACTGTGCCTTTTTATGTATTCACCTGAATAGATTGGTCTTTCTTGTGTGTTTTTTCATCTGCTGTACCTTGTGACTGTGTGTGTGTTAACAAGTTAATCGGCTAATGGGATGTTTGTATATGACCAGGTGGAGATGTGTGTGTGTGTGTGTGTGTGTGTGTGAGTGTTTACCTGAACAAGTAGAGGTGCTGCTGTTCAATATGAGGCAGTGTGAGTAGGGAGGAGTCGTGTAGCCAGCGGCCCTGAATGGTCATCTGCACCAGATTACATATGCTGAGTGCAGACACCAACCAGCCCTCATTGGCCACCACGTCCAGCATGGCCTGCAGAGAGGGGGAAAAAAAACCACACACACACAGACACAGACAGACAGACAGACAGACAGACAGACAGACAGACAGACAGACAGACAGACAGACAGACAGACACACAAATGTTAGCCCACAGAATCAGTGTTCATTCCATGTCCTCCTGCAGCAACACTGGTCATCGAGAAACATAAAAAAAACCTCAGACACAAACACACAGGCACACACACAAACACACAGGCACACACAAACGCAAACACTCAAACACATCCTGGCTTTACAAGGGTGTGGGGACACCCAGAGTTTAGTTTACTGCGGGTCGTAAAAAGATCACCATGTTGCAAACATACTGCACTGTAATTTGGCAGATTCCAACTGCTTAGGTCTAAATTCATCATCGTCCTCCCACTCCTCCCTCTATCCCTCCCTCTGCCGTTCTGTCGTTTCTCGTTCTCCTCTGGTGCTAAGGTTAGAGTTTGCTGAGCTCAGCTGCGCTAACAAACTTAATTAATCAGAAAGTCATTTCCTCTCCTGTAACTCTGGCTAAAAAGCACCTTGATCGTGGCGGCTGGACTGGAGAAGACTTCATCAAAATGCTAATGCACTACAAATTAAAGATGAGATTAACATTTCACAGCGCCTGCTCTCGCCAGCTCGCTGCCAACGGGGGCTGGGCAGATGTCAGTGCCGTCACGGCGAGAGACAGAGAGAAGGAACAAGGGATAGAGAAATAAGGTAAGCAAGAGAGACAGAAAAAGAGATAGATAAGATAGATAGATAGAGAGAAAAAGAGAGTTGGGGTGCGTGATAGAGGATTGGGGCAGAGAAATGACCTTCCCACTGCATTGTGTTTCCCCCACTTAATGCCACAGGCATTCCACTCCCTACTGGACACTGCTGGAACTTTTCTCAGAGCCGTATATTTATATTTTTACCATCGGAGAGAGAGCGAGGGAAGGAGGGAGGGGGAGAGAGAGAGAGAAAGGGAGGGAAAGAGAGAGGGAGAGAGAGACAGGGAGGATGAGAGTGAGAGAAAGGGAGAGAGAAAGAGAGAGAAAGAGAGGAAGAAAGAGAAAGAGAGGAAGAAAGAGAAAGAGGGAGAGATAGAAAGAGAGAGGGCGAGAGAGAGAGAGAGAGAGAAACAGAGAGAGAGGGAGACAGAAGACAGCCATAAAGGTGCCACACTGCTGTCACTGATGGGCTTCCAGGAATGTATTAATCCAGCCTTACTGAGCTCCGTTTCACTGGGGCTCGCTAATCCTGGTGTGTGTGTGTGTGTGTGTGTGTGTGTGTGTGTGTGTGTGTGTGTGTGAGAGAGAGTGTGTGTGTGTGTGTGTTTGCGCATCCAGGAAGCGTTTACCCATTTGTGTATGCCTTCATGTATTCATCTGTATGTGTGTGGTGTGTGAGGTGTGTGTATGTGTGTAGTGTGCATGTGGGTACCGGAGATAAATCAGCATTTGAGATTCCATTTGTGTATGCCTTTTAAATGTAGTTTAACAGTGTCTGTGTCTGTGTGTGTGTGTGTGTGTGAGAGAGAGAAGGAATTAATGACAGACGGACAAAGAGTGAGAGAGGTGTGTGTGTAAGTGAGTGAGAAACAGTGTGTGTGTGTTGCTGTGATATTGGTGGATAAGCTCTAGCAGGCCCAGGAGAGTTGTCTGTGTAGCTAAGCTGGTTCAACCTCAGATATGTCGTCAGGCTCTGTGCATCCCCATCTCACTGCCATCAAAGACCTGAAGGTGCTTCTTCACATTCTCTCTCTCTCTCTCTCTCTCTCTCTCTCTCTCTCTCTCTCTCTCCTCCCTCCCCTTTAATCCACTCTAATGTCTGCAGCCCTTCGCTGAAAGCAACAATCATTTTAGACTACGGCGTCAGAAAATCTACAAACGATCCACATCAGAAATAATTATTTTGTTAAGAAGTGTGTGTCATTCTGTACCACTTGCTTTTTGATGTTCTATTGTTTGCAAAAGTAGAAAGAACAGGGAAAAAATAAAGAGGGTAATACATTTTTTGGCGTGATGAAAATAGCTTCTGTGACAGCCATATGTGAAACGACAGCGGACTGAGTGGAGAATAGCAGCGCGCTCTCAAGCTCTTAATACTAAAGAGGGAGAAGGGGGGGGAAAAAACTCACAACTGTGGCTTCCTTCTATGTGGAGCGCATCTGAAAGGGAACAGTTATGTTGTGGCATTGATTGGAACTGCCCTGGGAATCTGGAGTGCACACCCACCCACACACACACACCGCTAACAATTCACGCAGGGAGGACGGGAGAGAGTGGGACCGCGAACACAAACACAAAAGATTGCACCCAATTGGCCAGTCGGTCCAGCCCACAGACATCTAAAGTCTCTCACATGAGGACAATGATGACATGTCGTAAGACTGAGATGGGGGAGGCTATGATTCCCTCTACATTATGTGCATATATGTGTGTGTGTGTGTGTGTGTGTGTGTGTGTGTGTGTATGTGTGTGTGCATGTGTACAGATTTGCATACTTATTTGACGTATTTCTGCCTTTTTCCATGAAAGGGTGTGTGTGTGTGTGTGTGTGTGTGTGTGTGTGTGTGTGTGTGTGTGTGTGCATGTGTACAGATTTGCATACTTATTTGATGTGTTTCTGTATTTTTCCATGAAAGGGTGTGTGTGTGTGTGTGCGCGTGTGTGTGTGTGTGCGCATTGGAATGCTTGTGTGAGTGCATGTATGACACATGAGGTTGATGCATATGGACAGCGGTGTGTGTACATGGAATTGTATTTGCATTTATTTACGTATCGACATACAATTATTTATTTTCATATGGTTTTATACAGATTAACTCAGAGGACAGGGAAGGGTGACCATGCTGGGGCATTATGAGTGTGGCATTACGACCGGGCCTGGCATGTGTGTGTACATTAGTGTGTGTACATTTGTGTGTGTGCATATGTGTGTGTGTGTGTGCGTGTGTGTGTGTGTGGGTGTCTGTGGCTCAGCTGTGAAGCGATAAAGGCCAGCAGAGATGCATGCTGGGAGGAGAGGTAGGTCGCTGGCAGCAGACTCACAGCCTGGCTCAGCAGGAGCCCACGAAAGTAACCACATGAACACGCATGGACAATCACTACCAGACACACACACACACACACACACACACACACACACACACACACGCTCGCTCGCACACACACACACACACACACACACACACACACACACACACACACACCCGCACACACCCGCACACACACACACACACACACACACACACACACACATATACAGCAGCAGCCAACCATTTGCATGGATGGACAATGGCTTGCAGATCCTCAGTGTAAGCCAAAACCAGCCGGCATGAGCAATCTCTCAGACACACCGCCTGGGAAAATCAAAGGCTCAGGCAGAAGCAATCGCTAGCAGATCCAGGGGGTTTGGGACCAGACATGAGCAATCAACCACTGGCTGCTACTTTCTCAGTTGGCCTGTGGTCGTTGAGCACTTTGGGCTGCAGACGTCCATGTTGTGTTTGGACTGGGCTACAATAATTATTCAGATGCATAAAAATAGGTGAATTAGGTTGTATGTCCAAGACATCCTTACACTGAATAATACACACATGTTGAGCTGTGTGTCACATTCTCTGTCCATCACAGAACCATGCTAACGCTAGTGCTCCAACAGGAGAGCCTTGGCTAGGATGCTACTGCTAGTGCTATTACTAAAGCAGCAGCTTTTTTTTCATGACATAAAAAAAACGACCTCAAGCATAAATCTCCGTTTCCCTTCATTACAGAGGTCAGAGTGCAGAGGTGGTTTAGGGCCTAGAGTTGCAGTCAGTTAGGAAATGAATCTGTCATCACTGCTTCTCTATCTTCATCTGGCCTTGCAGCATTGCAGGGGGAGCCTTTGGACAGATGTAGTGAGGCACAATCAACATTGCCATGCTACCGTGGATGTGCACACACACAACACAAAAAGTATTAACACACACGCACACACACACACACACACACAATCACGCAATTATTTGTCACACACACACATATACACAAGCAAACACAGAGAGACACATAAAGGCTCACTCACAAAAACATCTCCCATCCACCCCTAACCCTAGACATATGGATAAATGAACCTCTAACATGGCACTAACCACCAGCATCGCATCTCAACACACTCACACACACAAGTAACATGTGTCAAGATGCACACATGCACAAACATAAGCATCTATTTCTTGTCAAGCAGACCACAGGATATTCTCACACACCTACAGGGTTCAATCAAGGCCCAAATAGAGAGAGGAGTAATGTCCTTAACAGCACTGAGTGAGAGATAGAGCTTCAGGCAGAGACAGCAGTCAGTCCTCAGATCAAATGGCTAATCTGTTAATCTCACGACTTGGAGACAGATGTTAGATTTCACTTGGGAGGTATTGGGAGAGTTGGGGGTTGGGAGTGGAGACTGTGTGTGTGTGTGTGCGTGTAAGGTTTTTTTCCACAGAGATCATCTCAAAGCAACACATGGAAATGCACTCAGGCCTCTGTCAATGTGTCCCAAGGCTGAGAATGGAGGTTTTACGATGAATGGGTGCTGTAAGTCTGCTTTCATGGAGAAGGATAGGCTCTTCCTGACGGAAGTGGACCTTCACACACACACACACACACACACACACACACACACACACACACACACACACACACACACACACACACACACACACACACACACACACCATCAGCTGTAAAAAGTTATACCTTACCACATAACGTGCAAGTGTTCACAGCAGGGACGAAACCCAGATCAGACATACAGTACAAATCATAGCTTTGAAAGTCAGACACATGGATTTGAAGGAAAGTGTGTGTGTGTGTGTGTGTGCACAGAAACTGGGGCATACACAAGTGCTTCAACACACACACACACACACAGACGTAGAAACAAGATATACAAATAAATAAATAATTTACTTCTACCCATAATTGACATGGACACAGACATACCCACTCACATCCACACAAACACACACGCCCACATCATAGGCACATACACACCTGGCAGATGCGTATGGCGTTGTCCATGACAGTCTTGGTGTCGGTGGCGTAGTCAGAGCAGGGCAACGTGGCGCGGCTGAAGTGAGCCTGTAGCAGCAGGTGGCACTTGGTGTGTGCGCTGTCGTAGGAGTGTGGGTTCACCTTTAGGGGGAGCCGCTGAGCCAGCTCGCTGTTCAGCTGGTCCTCATTGTGCCGCACGGGAAGCTCTGCGTACTCCTCCGCATCCTGAGAGAGAGGGGGGGGGGGCAGAGAGGGAGGAAGGGAGAGTGAAAGAGAGAGGGAGGGAGAGTGAAAGAGAAAGGGAGGGAAAGAGAGAGGAAGGGACAGAGGGGAGAGAGGGAGGGACAGAGGGAGAATGAAAGAGAGAGGGAGGGAAAGAGGGAGGAGGGAGGGAGAGAGGGGGAGGGAGAGAGAGAGAGAAAGGGGGGAGAGGGTGAGCCAGGTAGGAAAGAGAGGGAAGGACAGAGGATAAAAGTGAAGGAACAGGGAAGTGAAGAAAACGCAAATAAGGGGGGGAGAGAGAGAGAGAGAGACAGACAATGTTTAATTGTTATTCAGATATGGTACTGGACCCATGGCTTTGGTAATGTTGGCTGTAGGAACCATTTGTACTTTAGTTGCTTTTCTTTGCATTGAAGGTTGAGCCTATGACCCTGCTGGCAGAACTAATTATTGACACCTGGAATGATTGATTGGTATCGCCTCACCTGTGTTAATTAAGAGGTGAATAACTACTAGACAAAGGCATTGGGCATTGCGTTTTGGCAGAGAGCCTGTCGTGTGGAATGTTGGAAATACATGTAAACAAATGTTTTAGAATGAATGGAGAGTGCAGAGGTAAGATGTGGAATCACCTCTTTATACACTGATCCTGCAATGATAACGTTAAGAATGCCCCTCATTACGCAGTCTTTGCTGTGTATACTGATCCAAACCGAGGCGCCATAATGACGCCCCAGCGTGTCATTTGACACAGCAATCCGGCGTTGCCGAGCCAGAGGCCTGACGTATGTCATAGCATCTCGCTTCACCTATAATGCCGCGTTCAAGACCACTCGGGGCTTGGATATTTCCAACTTGGAAAATTGCACTAGAAAGCCACTTGAATATGCAGCTCTGAGAAAAAATATTCCCGGCTTTAGTGAGGCATGTAATTTAAACAATTTGACATTGTTATCAATATGGCAACCTAACAGAGACCTTGACAGTATCACAGCTTATTATTAAATGTGTGAGAAGATGCATGTGTGGCAGTGTGTCTAAATGAACAAGACAAAAAGTGACATGACTACTGATGTAGTCAGCAGATAGAAGGAATATCCATTGATGAGTCATCACATTGTTTTGTTTACATTTAACTCGAACTAGGGCTAATTTTGTCAGCTAATGCTGTACAAGCTGTTTTTATGGCTTTGAGACTGTGGCAAAAAACATACCTGCCTGCAAATACATATACTGAAAACGATCTGCATAACATGGCTTTACACACATACACACGCACTCCTCACTGTGCTCATGCTGTGTTCCAGACATCTCGGACATCAAGATTATTCCGACCTCTGACATGAAAAAGTACAATGGAATGCCATTCAAAGTTGGAGTTGTCCATTCGTACTGAAAACAAAACTGCTGCAGGACATTTTGATCACTAATTGGCACTCTGAGATTCTTCTGAATGAAGAGTGCATTACAAATAAAATTAATTATTATTATTATTATTATAATTAGGAGAAAAATAGTCTATAATATCTTTTCTACATCTCTATGTTGATATAGTCACAGTTAGTGTTTCATGATGTCGGTGTCATCCCATCATCGTCTCGTCTTAGTCATGAAAAAAAAAGATCATTGACAAACATGTTTCATCATAGTCTTCGTTGAAGAAAGTAACACTAGCTCAAATACATTAAAGTCGGAAGCAGGCAGATGTTACAAATTCCAAGTTGTCTCGAATGCCCCACTAAATGTGCGTTCGAAATAAACAAGTCTAACAGTTACTTTTAAAAAACAATGATTGGTGAACTTCATGTCGGCGGGTTCTTGCAAGCCATTCACATTTATAGCATTAAATGTGTGGCTTAAACTTTTTGATAAAATCCAATATGGCTGACAAGTTGCCATGTCTTGGCCTTGAGGCGTCCCAGAGTATTCAACATTTTTTAAAGCAATTACATCAACAGTTATTAGCCAAAATGTAGTTTTGCTTATTGCAGCACCACTAGTGGTCAAATGACACAAAAGTTTGTTTTGATACATCAAAGCGTTGCTTAAATGTGAGCTAACTTCCTGTTTGGCGGCTTTGCTGCTGATCATCTGTGCATTTTGTGAAGATTGGACAACATTTGTGGCCTGTTTATGATCAAATAAAATATTGCGGAAAATTCAATATGGGGGCAATTGGCGGCATAGGGTGCGACGAACTCTGAATCCAACAGTACCCCATTTTTAAAAATCGGGCATATGGATACAAAATTACGTGTGTAACCGCACCTCCAACCTCGAGCGCTCCAGCCGCAGGCATGAAACTTAGTGGGAAACAGACTGTAGACAGTCCCCAATCAGTTTGCCAAATTTAAAAACCTCTTACCACACAGGTCTAGGGGCTGCTATAGACTACAATGACAGAAGAAAGAAGAAGATGAAGAAAAGGTACAAACAATCAAAACAAGACTGAGGTAGAGCCGAAGACAATTGTTCAGGCAGATTCCCGCGGTGCTGGCTTGCTTCTTTTTAAGTTTATCGAGTTCTAGCAGCGGACATCTCGTTTTTTCCTCTGTTTTTATCATAGTGCTTTGTCATGGCTTTTCTATCTAATCTCAAAGCCAGGCTTCCTCTCTCTGTCTCTCTCTCTCTCCCTCTCAATGCCGTGGGACTCTTCACTCAAAGGGACCCTGTGGGTTAGGCGATACGGCGCAAAGACTTCGCAAGCGTTTCATGTGCCTCTTAAATAACTCACTACCTCTTCCTCCGGCCAGATTTACAGATTTACTTAAGTCACTCGGAGTGGTCCCGGCTGTTAAAAGGCCCCGAGGAAGCTGCTTAAGGCCCTGCGAACCCCCGGCCTTCACACTGCCACATCCTACAGAGGGGCAGCAGCGGGCTGCACATCCCAGCACACACCTCCTTATTTTGACGGATGTGTGTGTGTGTGTGTGTGTTTGCGTGTGTATGTGAGTGTGCGTGGGTGGGTGGGAGAGTGAGTGAGTGTGTGTGTGTCTGCGTGTGTGAGTACGTGTATGTGAGTGAGGGTGTGTGTGTGTTGATGACACGCGCTAATGTAACCAATCAAGCAGGTGCCCGTGTGCGCTGCTGCCGCTTGGGTCCATTTGGGCGGCTCCTGATGCACAGGCACGTCCATCTCTCTGCCTGAGAGTAATTCAATCAGACACTGCCTAATGTACAGGGAGGCAGCAGCCACCGATGGACAGATCTGTCAACGGCTCCAGGCCCTCCCTCTCATCCCTCCATCCACCCACTATCATCCCTCCATCCCCTCATCCCTCCATCCACTATCATCCCTCCATCCCCTCATCCTTCCATCCACTATCATCCCTCCATCCACTCTCATCCTTCTATCTTTCCATCCACTCTCATCCTTCTATCTTTCCATCCACTATCATCCCTCCATCCCTATATCCTTTTATCCACTCTCATCCTTCCATCCACTCTCATCCCTCCATCCACTCTCATCCTTCCATCCACTCTCATCCCTCCATCCACTCTCATCCCTCTATCCAATATGATCCTTCCATCTACTCTCATCCTTCTATCCTTCCACCCCCCCCTCATCCCTCAATTCTTCCATCCACTCTTATATTTTCACCCCTCCATCCCCTTTCATCCCTCCATCCACTCTTCTCCCCCTCATCCCCAGCCCTCCTTCCTTTCCTTTCCCATCTTTCTCCTCTCATTTATCACCATGGGGGGGTTGGGGAGCACCCCCCTCTTCTCCAAAGGTTTGACAAGAGTTAGGAGGGCGACAGTAAATAGAGGCGAGGGAGAAAAAAGACGACACGCGCACACATACACACACACACACAAACACACACACACACATACACACACACACGCGCACACACACACACACACACACACACACACACACACACATACGCACGCACACACACAAAGTGATTTACACGGTACCGGTATGGAGACTGCATATGTATGTAAGTGGTGATAACCAAAGACCAAGCCGATCTATAAACAAGGGATGAGGGAGGAAGAAAAAAAATGACAACTCTGTGTCTCTTTTGTGCTGTCTATCTATCAGCTGGTGACATTTACACTGGGGCTGAGACGGAGAGGGGGGCGAGGAGACAGAGGGACTACGGGAGGAACCGGCTCCCTCTGCAGCTTCTGATACCCTCCACAGTATGCAGGGCCACCTTCACACCTTATCAGGCACAATCAATTACATTTACAGGCACACAACACGCTCCTTATTGGACTACATCCAGGAGCAGGAGGAGGAGGAGGAGGATGGGGGTTAACAGCACCGTGAGACTTCAGAGCGAAATGCCATTGCAGAGGGAAGACTGGCACTCAGGTATCACTTAACACTGCCATTTCACTACTGTTCAACAATGAGCAACAACTGCTGGGGTGAACCAATGCGGCGTGTAGCACTGAGCTACAGGAAGCAACAGGAAGACAGGAAGAGTAAGTTCTGAGTTGGAGCTGGTTTATCTTCTTGTTACGAGGGAGCTCTTCCTTGCCACCGATGCTCGCCTACATGCTTGCTCTTGGGGGTTCAGGCCTTGGGCTCTGTAAAGTGCCCTGAGACAATGGCAGTTATCTCCAGGGTCACTCTCGTTAGGGTGGGCTTCAGTGGGCTTTAGTGTGACTAAGTATGCCCAAAAGTCTAATAAAAAACGTATTGATAAAAGACTTAAAAAAGATTTATTGATAAAAGACTCATAAAAGACTAATTGATCGTTTACACACTCAGTATT
>NC_045162.1:16264623-16267123 GCF_900700415.2 Clupea harengus | reverse complement strand
GGCTTTCTGTCCAATATTAATGTGGGACAGTCAAAATACATAAAAACATCTGTCAATGGACTCTGTCTACATCCATTATCATTAAATAATATACAAATAATATACAAGCCTGACATGTAACAGCATGAGTAGTGGAGTGTGTGTTTATATGTTTGTGCTTGTATGTGTTAATCACAGAGCTAAAAGTTACATCCAACTTCCACTCCAGAGAGTTCAGCTCACAATACACATCCCTAACTCCATCCAGTGTCTCTCAAAAAGCAGTGTGAAGATATCTGGGGAAAATGTTTCCTTGAGTCACTTGTCACACACACACACACACACACACACACACACACACACACACACACACACACACACACACACACACACACCTCTTGAATCTCTATACAGTAGGAGCACTCCAAATCACGCAGGCTTCTCTCCACCAGGTTGGACAAGTATTTGTTGATGGTGTCACTGCTGGTGTCATCCAATTCATAATAGCTACAAAAAGAAACAGAGAGAGAAAGAAATTAGAATTAGTATTAGATGCTTTTACATCTGAACATGCACATGAACATGCACACACCCACTTCACACATTTAACACATTTGGTTCCCTTTGGTGCATCAACTACAGGTAATGCTTTTCAGGCTTTGGATTGTTACAAATCAAATCAAATGACCAACCCACCTCCACACACACACACACACACACATAATGAAAGTACAGTGTGTGAGTGTGTGTGTGTGTGTGTGTGTGTGTTTAAAGCACGGGTAAATATTTTTCCCAGAGAGAGGGATGAACAGGCCAGAAGGATGATCCAGAGAGGATGGGCGCAAGGCTGAGCCCCTGGAGGCTTTAATGGCTTCTCTTCTCTTCTCTTCTCTTCTCTTCTCTTCTTTGTTCTGTTCATTCTCCTCCTTCTCTTCTTCTGTGTTGTTTTATTACAGGACATTGATTTACTAGTAAATTTCAGCCAGATGATGGACAGCCCCTCCCCGTCCCCCCTCCCTCCCCGACTCGTCTTTCTGTTGTTTCTGACATTTTCACAACTTGCTCATCAATAACGATTGTCATCACACACTCGCACACACACACACACACGGAAACACAGAGTTTCACACCCCACTACGACATGCATCACTTCCAACAGTTGCACACAACAACACGAAACACTCCAACAGCCTTCAGTCGGCCGTTTGATGTGCATACCAATTCTAAACCACAAGAGCCTATTGTAAAAACCTCACAGACTACAGAGTACCGACTGCACATGCACACACACACACAGACACACACACAGACACACACACACAACCTTAAGGCAAAATGATTCCCATGTTGGGGAGATATTAATGAGACTCCGATGCAGCTAAGAAGAAATGGCTTCCATGCCCAGCCACCCTCTGTAAGGGCTACCACATGAAACACAGCGGAGCAGTACACAACTGTGTTCTGCATTACACCATTGACTGGCAACATTCCTCTGTGTGTGTGTGTGTTATTCCTATGTGTTCCAGTGTAGAGTGTGTGTGTGTGTGTGCACGTGTGTGTGGATCTGAGAGGGAAGGAGAAGGAGAGGGACACACACACAGTAACATTCAAAGATTAGAAATGGAAAGGTCCATGTCCCTGCTTAGCACCGGGAACACTCCTAGAATACACAACGGCACGCAAGCACACACACACACAGACACACACACACACACACACAGACACAAACATACAGACACACAAACACACACACAAAAAGACACACGCAAGCACTCACACACACAAATATAAATAAACTGAAGAAATGGCCTTCCGTGGCCATAAGGCTGCCAGTCGTGTGTGTGTGTGTGTGTGTGTGTGTGTGTGTGTGTGTGTCTGCTGAAATGGAGCTGTCAGACAGGCTAATTTACTGCTCTGCAATCTCAGGCTGGTGTCAGGAGGAGGCATGGCCAGTGCAGCCTGCATATTTACACCACCGTTAACAGGTGGAGCAATGGCGCCTGGCCATAATTACCGTATGTGTGTGTGTGTGTGTCTCTCCGTGTGTGTGATGGTGTCTGGTTGGTTGAGAACAGGGGGTGTTATCCTCACAGAGCAGTAAACCTTAACCCCAATTTTTCAAACAAAGAAAGCAACAAAAAAAAAGTAAATCACCCCACATGTTAAAAGTGTGCGCGCGCGCGTGTGTGTGTGTGTGTGTGTGTGTGTGTTTGAGTATTAGTACCCGACTGATTGGGAGCAGGGGTAATTCATGTCCCCCACCCCCTCACCCAAACCATCGGACATCTTCAAAACCCACAGCAGTGCTCTAAGATAGTGCTGCAGCAGCCTCTACGACAGACATGGGCCACTGAGGGCGGACAGGGCACTATACATCACCACTGTTAGGGAGAGTGAGAAACGATGGATCTCTGTGTGTGTGTGTGTGTGTGTGTGTGTGTGTGTGTGTGTGTGTGTGCTCTGACTGGCACTCCGCATTTGAATCCAGCAGCCTGTTTGTGAGGAGTTTACCTCAGCTTGG
>NC_045162.1:16249623-16259623 GCF_900700415.2 Clupea harengus | reverse complement strand
TAGGGCTTAACATGTTCGTCATTGCACTGTGGCGATGATGTCACACATCTGGTCAAGAGGAGGTCAGAGTTCAACAGATGACATCACCACACCCACTCAACACAGCAATAGCCAAGAGCCAAGAAGCTCATCATGTTCATCATTAGTTATGATTATTCAAAACCGCCAAGGAAATGTACTCAATTTGAAAGATCTTTTAAAATGCAAACACCTCGAAAAGATCTTCTTTTTATGTTTGTTTTGCTCAGTTGGCTCATTATTTTTTACATTCTTCGTGCCAGGAACATGTACACAAATACATTCATAACGCAAGCTGAAATTACGCAAGCAGCAAACATCACCTAGTCACCTCATTAACACCTTGGGAGTGATCATCATTATCTCAATAGGCCAGTCTAGTCCAGTCATTCCCTTACACACTGCAGCAACACAGAGAGAGAGGGGGAGAAAGAGAGAGAGAGAGACAGAGAGAGAGGGGGTAGAAAGAGAGAGAGAGACAGAGAGAGAGGGGGTGGGGAGAAAGAGAGAGAATAAGCAGCTCGATTAGCTCCATTAGCCTGGCTGGTTACGACACGGGAACTCTGGGTGCATCCGCTCCAGCAGGAAAGAGAAAAAAAATGCTGGCAAGGAAAAGAAAGAGGAGGGAAGAGCGATAGAAGCGAAAGGGTGGAGGGAGAAGAGGGAAAGAAAGGATAGAGAGCGGGAGGAAAGACAGAGAGAAGCGAAAGGGTGGAGTGGGAAGAGGGAAAGAGAGGATAGAAAGAGGGAGAGAAGAGTGATAGAAGCGAAAGGGTGGGCGGAGGGAGAAGGGGGGAAAGGGGAAGATGGATAGAGAGAGGGAAGAGGATTGGACTCCTGCGGTGAAACAGACAACCAGCGGAGGCCGCCTGTCAGTCACCCAGTGGGAACCCCAGATGCTACACGCCCCAGTGAAGAGAAGCAGCGGGGAGCCACATATATCACTGGAACACACACACACGAGCACTGTCCTGCACACGCGCACACATGCACAAACACACACACGCATGCGCACGGCCTCATACACTCTCTTAGTGTGCGCTTCATAGTGGCAGTTTCACTTCTTACAGGGCCACGGCCAATCAGAGCTATGAGTGTGAATGTGTCTGTGTGTGTATGTGCGTGTATGTGTATGTGCGTGTGTGCGCGTGTGTATATATGTTTGTGTATGTGTGTATGTGTGCGTGTGTGTATATGTTTGTGTGTGCGTCCTAATGTGCACTGTGTTTATGAGGATGTTGGTGTGCAGTCCATTCCACACCATCCATGACAGCATGACACAAACCTTCAGCACTGAGATGAGAGCAGTGAGAAACACACTAAACTCTCTGCTGTCACACTCATTATGGATCGAGGAGGGACTGAGTGTGTGTGTGAGTGTGTATGTGTTTGTGTGTGTGTGTGTGTAAATATGAGTATGAATGTACCTTGTAGCTTGTTTGTTTTGTGTGTTTGTGTGTTTGTGTATGTGTGTGTGTGTGTGTGTATGGTTGTGCGTGTGTGTGTGTGTGAGACACACTCATACATTTGGCACAGCACCACTCCCTTCTCCTAAAAAAGCAGCTCCTGCATATTTTGGGCTGAGAGGGAAAGAAAGGATGTCTGATCGCTGAGGTAATTACCAAAGCGTACATTTCTCATAAGGCTGCGTAATTGAGTTCTGTAAAAATATTAGCATATTCTTGGTATAGAGTAGAATTTGGGGGGGGGGAGGGACGGGGAGTGAGTAGCCGTAAGCCAAAAAAGCCCTGTGTTCACATCTTGAAATAATCCGAAGGTCCCCACAGAGTCTAATGGAGGATGACACAGGCTTTTCCGGCAGGAGTTGGCCCTGCGCTGGCTCCATAATTACACTAAAACCATTGCTTAAGGAACAGAGCTGGGCCATCAATGCCATTACACTGCAGAGAGAGGACTCAGGGGAGGGATGGCAGAGGGAGGAGGAACAGATAAGAGAAAACACCAGTGGATGAAGAGAGTCCAGCAGGGTCGGCATGGAGATATGGAATGGCAGGGTCGGCATGGAGATATGGAATGGCAGGGTCGGCATGGAGATATGGAATGGCAGGGTCGCTATGGAGATATGGAATGGCAGGGTCACTATGGAGATATGGAATGAGGGGTGATGAGTCAGAAGAAGAGGGGGGGGGTGGTAGCTGAGTGGCGCTGTTGTTGTAGTAATCAGTAAATATGAGTTAGGTACCACTTAGGTGCCACAGGTAGTGTGTAGTATTTACCCTTATGTGTTTAACAGTGTACAGTCACAATGGAGAATCCTAATCCTGTTACGGTTTCTACAACCCAGACCAATTTCAGTGATAAACCTCCATTGGGCTTGGAATGGTCATAGCTAACTGTCCACCCAGGATGCCCTGTGAACAAATCTGACCGCTGCTGCCGGTGAAATGCGGCCTGCTCACCTCACGCTCGTCCTGGTGGAGCCACTGCTTGGGGTCGTCCTCCGTCGCCAGGAAGGCCATCAGGTCCATGGCGGTCAGGCGTGTCTGTCGCCGCGACGACACGAAGATCAACACAGGCTTGGCTGGAGAGTGGCTGCGGATGGCTGAGGGGGTAGAGCAGGGACTTTAGTGTGCAATGGTGCCATTACTGAAGGAGTGCAATCACCAACTACAAATCCCAAGACCCTCTATTAGAACATTGTTAAAGATATCGTCTCTAAATGAATATAACATGTGTATTGACATAGTTAGCCAGAAGACAAGCCATTAATGACAGCACTAGGCATCACTTATGTATACTGATTTAAACATCACTGAATGCATCTCCATGTTTGGTACACCGTATCAGATGCAATAGTGTGTGTGTGTGTGTGTGTGTGTGTGTGTACCTTGAAAACAAGGCTTGTTCATGCTGGCCATGCGGGGGCAGTAGTGTTGCCCAGGAAAACCCTGGATGTGCACCTCCAATGGCACGGGACGCACAGATGGACGGAAATTAAACAAGCCCACCTGAGAGAGAGAGAGAGAGAGAGAGAGGGAGAGAGAGAGAGATACGTTTAAAATCCCTTAATTGAACCATCACGTGGATCGAGGACTCCAAAACACAGTGAGAGGGAGAGGGAGGGAGGGAGAGGGAGGGAGGGAGGGAGAGAGAGAGACAGAGAGAGAGACAAATCTGGAACATGAGGAATGATTAAGATTGAGATGAACCTTATTGTCCCCCATAGTAGGAATACAATACAGAATGCAAAGATAAAGATGCAGTCAATAAAACAACACAGAGAATGACAGAAGGAAGAGAACATAGATGGACAAACATAATGACAGAGGTAGAGGCAGATAGCAAGAATGAGTGAGTGAGTTAGTGATGGAGAAAGAGAAAGATTGAAGTGTGGAAGAGAGTGAAAGAGGGAGCCAGAGAGATAGAAACAAAGAGAAAGAGAGAGTGAGAGAGCAAGAGATACAGAGAATGAGAGCTAGAGAGAGATAGGAGGACAGAGGAGAGGAGAGAGAGGAGAGGAAACAAAGCTACAGAGAAAGAGGAGAGGGAGGAGAGAGGAGAGGAAATGAGAGAGAGCAAGAGACAGAGGAGAAGAGAGAGGAGAGGAGAGGAGAGAGAGCTACAGAGAGAAGAGAGGAGGACAGGAGAGGGGAGGAGAGACAGCTAGAGAGAGAGGAGAGAGAGATGAGAGATGAGGACAGAGAGCTAGAGAGAGGAAGAGGAAAAAGAGGTAGAGAGAGACAGAGGAGAGGAGGACAGCAGGACAGAAGGGGTGAGAGCAGGAGAGACCAGCTGGCTGTCTGCCCCATCCCTGCAGCCCATCTGGGGGTAATTACAGGCAGCCATTGTGGCCTGTCCCAGTGCCGCTCTCACACAAGTGGCAGAGGCCCGCGCGCGTGTGTGCGCACACATTTAAGCTCCTGGATAATGGATTGGGCAGCTCACACACTGTGACCCCCCCAGCCCCCCCACAAACCCCTCAGATTTATAGTGACCAGACCCCCCCCAGTACCCCCACCCCCCTTCCCCATTCATGCACGGTACCATCAGTCTGCCAGGACAAGACGCTTGTCAACAGTGAAGCAACGTTTACATAACCGATGCCGCCTGTGGCCCGGAGAGAGAGCAGAAATGGCGTCTGTGCTGCCACAGTTAAAGTGTGTGTGAGTGTGTGTGTGTGTGTGTGTGTGTGTGTGTGTGTGTGTGTGTGTGTGTGTGTGTGTGTGTAAGCAAGGACAGACTGGTAAAAAGGATGTGTAGACAGACACAGGCAATCATGGATACATAGACATGTCAGGACACATACACACACACACACACACACAATACATATGTACATACTACATTGTAACATACAGTATGACAATACATACAGTACTTGCTACTAAACAAATATCCATAAAACAAGTACAAACACGTGCGCACAAACGCACACACACACAGAGAAAAAAAATATCTCTTATTTCCTGCCGTCTGTGGGGAAACTGAGGATCTAAGGGCTTTGGTTCTAAAATGACTCTGATAATCTAGAACTGACCGAAGAGGCTGGCCGCATTGCTGCAGATGATTGCAGTTGGCACTCAAGAGTGCCCCCGCCCCTCCCGAAACAAAAGCCTGCCAATTAAAGACGAGAACGGACCCCCTCACCCTCTAATGACTCCCGCTACCGCCGCATTATTGACAATCTGAGAGGACAGGCGGCAAATGAAGCAGAAAAATATCCCCTGCTCGTCTTGGATGGTCTGATGGGAGCAATTTTAGACAGGGAAAATATGTGGATTCCAATCTGTCCTGGAGAAATGATAGAGAAACCACTGACATGCCCTAGGCACAGAACAAGAGCTGAGCTCGCTCGCACAGAACAGGTCAAAAGTTGACAAGCTACACGTGCGCAACAGTGTGTGTGTGTGTGCGTGCGTGTGTGCGGGTGTGTGTGTGTGTGTGCGTGTTTGTAATTGACAACAGTAGGTATGGTACTTAAACTGAGCCAGATTAAGCAGTTATACCACAAAAGCATATTTCACCCTGATGAATGATCCGATGTGAAAAAGGAGTGTGTGAGCTTTATAGTGTGTGATGCCTCCTGGAAACTGGCCCGTAGAGTCTGCAGTACAGCTCACCTGTCCGATGCCCAGCCAGTCGGCCAGGTCTCGAGCATTGGCCAGCGCCGTGGACAGCCCTACCACTCGCACCGGCTTCGAGGTGTGTGAGGAGATGAAGTTGGTCCTGGAGACTATGACCTCCAGAACGGGGCCTCGGTCTTCCCCTATGGAGAACACAGAATGGTACGGTCTGAGTTGAGATCAGTGGAATCTGCTTTGGGACGATGTTACTAATGAACCGTGCGGGTTGTTGTTTCTAAACTGGGGAACAATTTGGCTGGAATAACGCTGATTACTGGCATTAAATAAAAAGCACAACATTTGAACTGGGTGGCATTCCTGAAATAACAAATCAATAACGTACAAATCACCTGTGATCAGAAATGGAGCAAAAAAAAAACTGTAAATAAACCCAGTTGGGTATTTAGGCAGTGGCATTACATGAAAGCCATTCTGCTGCAGGGCTCCCCTGGGCCCAGTGTAAGCAGGATCCATTTCCACTGAGCTGCAGACCAGCTGATGGCTGTCATTATTCCCCCATCTCCCAGCTGAGGAGGTGCTCAGCGGCGACATCAGCTGCTGGAGTGGCTGCTGCTGCTGCAGACGCCTGAAACCTGCTTAGTCTCTGCACTCGGAGGAGCTGGATCACACTGGAGCCTGCCCACCCACCCAACCACAGTCCTCCATAGGGTTACAACTAAAGGCAGTTGCCAACAAACCCATCTTATCCAGGCAAACCTGCCGTTATTTTCCCTTTCTAGATGCCTATTCTATTACACCACTGTGGCAATGAATGCACCAGCAGGTGGAGTATGGACATACTAGCCACAACTATACACTGATGGCATTACCTTACACTGGCAATTACAATACGCATATGCTGTAGTCTTCATACAGGAAGCATTCACAGCTTTACGCAGATGGTGAATTAATGACAGAGATTGTGCCTGTATGTCTGTCTGACTACATAGTTAGTCTGTCTGTGTGTGTGTGTGTATGTGTGTGTGTGTGTGTGTGTGCGTGCGTGCGTGCGTGCGTGTGTGTGTGTGTGTGCGTACCGAGTAGATGGATTTCGTCGATGATGAGGATGGCCACTTTCTGCACGTAGCTGCGGTTCTGCCAGCTGCGGCTCACGCCATCCCACTTCTCCGGCGTGGTGACGATCAGGTCCGCCTTAGCGATAGACCGCATGTCAGGAGTCACATCACCGGTCAGCTCTACCACCCTGCCAGGGAGAGGGGGGGAGAGAAGAGAGGGGGACAAAGAGAGAGAGAGACAGAGGGAGAGAGAGAAGAGAGAGGGACAGAGAGAGAGAGAAGGGGGGGGGTGAGAGAGAGAGGCAAAGAAAGAAAGATATATAGATGTTCACAGGTACTGAGATACATCCACACAACGAAAGATGCAGAATCACACACTTTCCTTCTCTCTCACACACACACACACACACACACACACACACACACACACACAGAGAGACTCACTTGCGACCTAGTTTTTCCTCTATCCTGACTTTCCAGTCTTCTATCCTCTCTCTGACCAGGGCCTTGAGAGGGGCGATGTAGACCACCTTCGCGCCTGGGTACTTGTTGAACACCCTGAACATGGCCAGCTCTGCGGCAACGGTCTTGCCCGAGCCGGTGGGCGCCCCCAGCAGCACGTTGGTGTCGGTGTGGTAGAGCGTGTGGAAGATCTGCGTCTGGATGGGGTTGAAGTGGCTGAACTTGCAGATGGTTTCATACGCGCGGTTCCCCAGAGCGGTGACGGGCAACGGCTGCAGGTCCAGCAACTCTGTAACACACACACACACACACACACACACACACACACACACACACACACACACACACACACACACACACACACACACACACACACACACACACACACACACACACACACACACACAGGTGGACCACTATCAAGTAGGTGGCTGTCAGGCACAATGAGATTCTGTGTGTGTGTGTGTGTGTGTGCGTGCGTGTGCGCGCGTGTGTGTGTGTGTAAATGACCTAATGTACCTGTGTGAGGTGGGTGTCTCTCAGGCAGTATGAGATGCTGGAAGTTGATGATGCACACAGCCTCAGATCCGATCCAGCGGTCAGACACGGCTCTGATGTAGTATTGGGAAGGCATGGGCTCAAAGATGGGGATGGTGAAGACCACCTGCTGCGGCTCGTCTGTCACCACCTGGGGGCGATGGAGAGCAACTCCATTCAATTCACGTTCATAGCACCGCCATTCACACTCTAAAATCTAGCTCACCTGAACCTAAGCTGAACTTTCACACTCAAGGTCAAAAGTATAGTAAGAGCTAAACTCAACTGCTTTTAAGCTAACAACTGGTCTACGCTCCACGAGACTAATTCATTGCCATGGACACTGGAATAAAGGAAGCAATGTCATGCAAGGACACATTTTCACAAAGTGTAACTGAAATTTGATAAATGCTAAATGACAATTTTAACACCAGCATTGATGTGTTTCATTAAAGTACAGTCATATCATTTAGTCTACAGCTCAAAAAACACATTTAAATGTGCACTACCTCTTTAAGAATGTCCAGAGGTATTGAGGACTATGGCAAAAATCTACTGCAGGCTACTCTTGCTTTAGAACATTCCAGACAAGCCACAAAAACACACCCATACACACTTAAATAGCCCACCTGTTTCTTCTGCAGCATGAAGTACTCAGAGTGGTAGATGTGGTCGTTGACGGGATCTTCCACCCACAGCCACCAGGGCTCCCCCACTGAGCCGTGCACCTGAGGGGGCAGAGAGCGGGCCGTGCCTTACACACTCATATTTACTATGCAGCTATGACTAACGGCTGTGTGTTACACACTCATATTTACTATGCAGCTATGACTAACGGCTGTGTGTTACACACTCATATTTACTATGCAGCTATGACTAACGGCTGTGTGTTACACACTCATATTTACTATGCAGCTATGACTAACGGCTGTGTGTTACACACTCATATTTACTATGCAGCTATGACTAACGGCTGTGTGTTACACACTCATATTTACTATGCAGCTATGACTAACGGCGGCGCGATGACCGCTGGTGACCGCAGGCGATGACCTCATACTAATTCTCGGCTTAGCAAAACCCCTTTTCCAGAGTAGTGGCATTGAGACAGGGGCCTTACATGAGTTGAATATTATAGCTTATAGCTTAATAAAGAGCAGTGTAGTGCAAAGTCTGCAAGGGATCTTATTACATAGACATGTAGATTTTATGAGTACATTACTGGACTAAAACAGTGCTAGACTGAAGGTTCATTATAATTACTAAAAGGCATCTTATTGCTCACAGCTTTGGTTTGTAAGGCGAGCACGGACCCCTCCAAGAATATCAAGTTATACAGTAAAATCATGTATGTGTGTGTCCGTGTCTCTGTGTCCACACGGCCTTGTATGTACTGACTCAACCCCCACCCCCATGGCCGCTGAGCTGGGTGGGTTTTGCATTACATCTCTCCCATGGACACGGCACGCATCGCTAATCAGACACAAGCATCCATCTTCCCAGATCATCCTCTCTTCCGAGCTCCACCCGCCACGGTTACAATGGGCCTCCTATTCCCGCCCGAGGCGACGTTCCCGTCTCTGGGATAATTTTCCCATGATCCCTGTCCATCTCCCAGGCTGTCACGGCCTCTACCTGACCTGGATCATCTTGGCATTAACAAGGGAGATGTGTGAAACGTAGCGGGGATGGGCCGCAGTGCTGAAGTCGCGCAATGACTGACTGCTAACCAACCAACCACAGTAATTGAGCCAGCTGGCCATCCAATTACAAAATCAGTCACTGTCACAAACAGCCCAGACGCCACTCATCTACAGCGACATCTCATTCTGACGAGCAAATGGGAAAACTCTTCATGACACTAGAAACGTGCTTGCTATTAACGGAAACTGAACCATTTAGTCAGGACTATTTTTTTCAGAGCCTCTTCACATTATCCAAACTGCCGTTCTCAAGGCCTGGGATTGCCACTATCTTGAGGTGACTGGGATGGGAGTTGTGAAGAAAAGAACACCAAAAGGATGAAACTGGGCTTGGAGGATCTGCTCAATACATCCCGACCCCCCATTATGAGAAGAAGACCTCTGTCTTCAACAGACATGTGCAAGTGTGAAGAACACCCATGAGAATACTAAAACACACACACACACACAGATATCCATGCATGCACACATGCACACACATAAACACAAACACACACACACACACAAACACACAGATATCCATGCATGCAACAAAAACATACACACGCACGCACGCACACACACACACACACACACACACACACACACACACATGCACACACACATGCACACACACACACACACACACACACACACACACACACACACACACACACACATGCACACACACACACACACAAACACTGGGGGCTCTTGCCAGCTGCTGTGGGCTAAAATGTTTATGACTGTTGTTCTTAAAAACAGACCTGCACCAGAGGGGTTCACACTTTCTGTCATTATCTCTTGTGTGCTGTGTGGAGAGGTGCAGGGGAATAGGGAGGCCCAGAGAGAGAGAGAGAGAGAGAGAGAGAGAGAGAGAGGGAGGGATGCAATGCAGTCTGGGGGCCATGGAGACAGAGGTACACTTCCTCATGGAATGCCACAAATACGAAACCATAAGAAAAGTTTAATTTGATAGGTTCAGTCTAATCATCCTAAACTTTCAAACTCTCCCAAATGAGGCAAAATTGCCATACATACTTGGTGAAGACAAAGATTTTGCCAATCTAACTGCTAAATATGTAGCAGCCTGCCATAACCTGAAGGACAGCCAGTAAGGCCACAAATATTATTATTTTTAGAATCATCTATTGTTGTTTTAACTTATCATTTTTTGTATTGTATCAAATCTGTTCATCAT